>NW_024756585.1:0-21373 GCF_018991925.1 Homarus americanus | reverse complement strand
ATTACGTATTACTGCATTTGCTCGAAACAAGCTTAATAAAGCAATTTTCTGGGTTCATACACAAAGGAGTGTTAGTTACAAGACTAGCGGAAGCCATCCTAAAACTATATCTTGCGCTTGTGAGACTTTACTTGACATGTTCAGTTCTCTGGTCACCGTATTACAGAATGGATATAGAATCCTCGAAAGAATTCAGAGAGAATGACAAGACTAATCCCGGGGCATTGTGGAACCTTGAGTACAGAGACAGGTTAAAGATCTTAATTTGCACTCCTCGAGAGATTTCAGAGCGAGGGGCGACATGATAGAGGTGTAATAGTGGAAGTCAGGGCTAAACAAAGTGACATTACGAAGTGTACTCAAACTATCCAACCAGGAGCGAACTGTAACAATGGTTTTAAACTAGACAAATTTAGGGATTTAGGTGCAAATGAAAACACGGTTCGGAAATAGAGTAGTGGACGAGTGGAATGCCACCAAACATCATCATTAACTCCGAATACGCTGGATAGCTTCAAATATAGGTTGATGCTCATATGAGCAATAGGGGTTGGGTGTAAGGATGACCAGTATGGGTAAATAGGCTGCTGCAGTTTCCATTTTTGTTCTTATGTTATTATTATGATTATTATTATATAATTTTGTGTAAATCAACGTGGAGGAAGATAGTTAAAGGAAATAGAAAGAAGAGGAGGAGAAAGAGGAAGGAGAGTGGCTCACCAGCTGTCTAAGAAGGATCCATATTTGTGTGAATAGTCTTTTCTCCTTTTCTTCCCTGCTCACTTTTCACACCACTACAATACACCACCATATACTGTACACAAGGCAGAGAGAGAGAGAGAGAGAGAGAGAGAGAGAGATGGGGGGGGGGAACTTATCAAACAAAATCCAGTAATCCCAACTCGTAACTCAGGTGTCAAGAACGTGTAACCCACCGGGACAGAGGTGGTAGGAGGAGGGGGTACTTTAATCTGATCATGCCTAATTACCTACATTTACTTAGCCTAATTCCTGCCCAATTAACCTATGACGGTTTTTGTTACCTGATGTATCTAATGGGTCAGGGTCACGAAAGGTCACAATCTCTGCATACGTTTGACGACCATAATAGTCTGGATAAACACCTGACAACCATAACTACGACCTTACCTGATCATACAATGACCTACTGACAAACACCTGACAACCATAACTACAACTTACTGACAAACACTGTCAAACATAACCGACCCTTACCTGGCAAACACCTGACAACCATAACTACAACTCTCCTGACAAACACCTGTCAACCATAACTACAACCTTACCTGACAAACACCTGACAACCATAACTACAACCTTACCTGACAAACACCCGTCAACCATAACTACGACCTGTAACACTGCAAACATATAACCACGACCTTATGCCTAACCACGACCTCAATGATAAAGGCTTCTCACGTTAAAGTGTTAAGCTTGAGAGCACGCTTAAGCTGCTTTAAGCTGAGCTACCAAGATTCTCAGGTGTCGGGAAGGAGGAGGAGGGGCAGATGGAAGAGGACGATGGTCTCTTAGCAGGTGAAGGATAAATGATGATGATGATGATGATGATGATGATGAAGGGAGGAAGTGAAGGAGGAAGATGATGATAATGAAGGAGAGGAGGAGGAGGGAGGAGAGGAGGAGGAGGAGGAGGAGGAGGTGGTGGTGGTGGAAGAGGAGAAATGGAGGATGATGAGGAAAAGAGGAAGAGGAAGTGGAGAGGAAGAAGAAAAAGACGAGGATGATCAGAAAGAGGAAAGAGCATTAAGAGGGTGAAGAAGAGGAAGAGTGAGAAAGAAGAGGAGAAGGAAGAGGGGAGGAAGAAGGATGAAGAAGAAGAGGAGGAAGAAGGAGAGTAGGAGGAAGGAGAGGAGGAGGAAGAAGAGGAGGAGGAAGGAGAGAGGAAGGAGAAAGAGGTAATAACTTCCAAGAGTATATCCATGTAATCCTCCTCAGGTAACTACTTATGGGTTCTACCTTAATTAGTGAACAGGTAATAAGGTTATTCTAAACTCTGCCAGGTAAAACAGAGGGCGTCAGACAGGTGGTGTGATAATCTCACACACACACACACACGCGCACGCACACACACACACACACACACACACACACACACACACACACACACACGGGCATATGTAGGTGAGGAGAGAAGGAGGAAGGAAGGGAGGAGGAGGAGAAAGGTGGACGGAGGAAGAAGAGGAAGAAGGAAGGAAAAAAAAGAGAGAGAGAGAGAGAGAGAGAGAGAGAGAGGAGAGTTTTAACAGGGCTGAACTCATCGCTGTGTATACCAGTAAACCACACAGTCGTAGTCATGACAAGGGGGCAGGAATGGTTTACAACAGAGTGTTATAGGGAGGAGGTGTATAATTTTTCTCAAATCGCTCGGAAATATCGGAATATGGCGTAAATGGAGCAGGCGGCCATTTTTGTGGTACTGCGCGTTCTGGGAATATTTGTTTATATATATATTATTTTATAGCATGGCGCTGTAATGATTCAGGAGACCTACAGTGTGTGTGTGTGTGTGTGTGTGTGTGTGTGTATGTGTGTGTGTGTGTGTGTGTGTGTGTGTGTGTGTGTGTGTCTGTGTGTGTGTCTGTGTGTCTGTGTGTGTGTGTGTGTGTCTGTGTGTGTGTGTGTGTGTGTGTGTGTGTGTGTGTGTGTGTGTGTGTGTGTGTGTGTGTGTGTGTGTGTGTGTGTGTGTGTGTGTGTGTGTGTGTGTGTGTGTGTGTGTGTTAAATGAATGTATCTTTTCACCTCACACTCTGTTCTATGTAATATATTCGTATATATATACATACATAAACACATGCATACATATGCATACAGACACAGATATGCATTTGTGTACGTGTGTAATTGTTTATATGTTTATGAGTGTGTATACATGTGTGTGTATATTTATTCGTATATGTATGTATGAGTACGGTATGTATGATTGTATGTTTATGAACAAACTGAACACACTAATGAAAACATATATATATATATATGTATGTTTGAATGTTAGTCAATAATAGGAGAAGAAACAGCAATTCCTTATTTCTGACCTCAGATGTCTGAAGAAAATATGTCTCACCAACACCAAAGACTCACACACACACACACACACACACACACACACACACACACACACACACACACACACACACAGTCTTGAAGATAAAGAAGAATTTGGTTGGGAGGTGCGTGAGACTTAGGGAAGAGTCAGCGCCAACATCCTGACCTCTTCTATATTAATATTTATTTAATTAGAAAAGATACAAAATAAAATGAAATAAAAAATCCCCCAAAAAATCCTAGCTCCCCTGCACTGATCCGGAACAGAATTAACATTTCCTGACAGTATTTGTACATTTCCGCCCTCCTCCCCTGACACAAGAGAAATTATACACTGCTCCAACTTTTTTCCCCTGACCGCATCCAGGGAAACCCGGAATTAAAGTGTTGTACTGAAGGGTTGTGTTGTAGAGACGCTGAATTTATGGTGTGTTGGTCTAGCCTTGGGTGTGTTGGTTCAGCCTTTGAGTGTGTTGGTCTAGCCCTTGAGTGTGTTGGTCTAGGCCTTTGAGTGTGTTGGTCTAGCTTCTTTGAGTGTGTTGTCTAGCCTTGAGTGTGTTGGTCTAGCTCTAGAGTGTGTTGGTTCAGCTCTTGGAGTGTGTTGGTCCAGCCTTTGAGTGTGTTGGTCAGCCCTTGAGTGTGTTGGTCTAGCTCTTGAGTGTGTTGGTCTAGCCTTTGAGTGTATTGGTCTAGCCTTTGGAGTGTGTTGGTTCAGCTCTTGAGTGTGTTGGTCTAGCTCTTGAGTGTGTTGGTCTAGCCTTTGAGTGTGTTGGTCTAGCTCTTTGAGTGTTGGTCTAGCTTTGAGTGTGTTGGTCTTGAGGTTGGTTCAGCCTTTGAGTGTTGGTCTAGCTCTTGAGTGTGTTGGACGAAACATGAGTCTATATACGTGTATATTTACGTAATAATAATAATAATATTAAATAATAATAACAACAATAATAATAATAATAATAATAATAATAATAATAATAATAATAATAATAATAATAATAATAATAATAATAATAATAATAATAATAATAATAATAATAATAATATAATATTAATAAACGTTTTCAGTTGTGTGGGTGGAGAGAGAGAGAGAGAGAGAGAGAGAGAGAGAGAGAGAGAGAGAGAGAGAGAGAGAGAGAGAGAAATATGCTAAACATATACACGCTTACACAGGTACACATATAATCAGGTTACTTTGATATACTACACTACTGGGAAATGGAGAGGGTGAGTGGGAGGGCGTGGGAGAGGGGACAAGGAGAGGGAGAGGGAGAGTGGGAGAGGGAGAGGAAGAGTGGGACAAGGAGAGGGAGAGGAGAGGGAGAGGGACAAGGAGAGAGGGAGAGAGGGGGAGAGAGAGGGGAAAAGGCTTTGTGGCTGTATAATCCAAGGAGAGTGAGGGTGAGGAGGGGGTAAGGTTGAGAGGAGAGGAGAGGGGAAAGGCCTAGGGAAGGGAGTTGTTGTAGGATGGAGAGAGAGAGAGGAGAGAGAGAGAGAGAGAGAGAGAGAGAGAGAGAGGGATGGTGAGAGTGGAGGTATGGGAAGCAATAAAGATACAAATGACGAGGGGATGGGAGAAAATGGCCAATGAAGGAAGGGATACAGAGAGAGAGAGAGAGAGAGAGAGAGAGAGAGAGAGAGAGAGGCTAAATTTCATTACATCTATTGTAACCTAACCTAACCTAACCTACCCTACCTAAACCTAACCTAACGTAATAAGAACATAAGAACAAAGAAAAATAAGAGTCTGCAAGTGGGTTGGTCTGTGCATGCAGCTCCTGTCGAGAGTTACTACCACTCTCTATCATCCATGAATCTATCCAGCCTCCTTTTGAAACTTCCAGCGTTCCAGACTTATACATACTTGCTGCTTGTTCCACTCGTCCACCACCTATTTGTAACCAGTTTCTTCCTATCTCCCTCCTAAACCCTAAACTTATTCAACTTAAATCCGTTGCTCCGAGTCCCATCCTGCTCGGATATTATAAGAACTTTATCTTTATCCCTTTATTGATTCATTTCACCCACTTAAATACTTCTATCATATCTCCTCACTCTTCGTCTTCTAGGAATGCAAGTTAGCTTCTTTAACCTATCTTGATATGGAAGGTTTCTAAGTCCCGAATCATTTTCGTCATTCTTCGCTGCACTGACTTAGTGAATTGATATCCATTCTATAATAAGGGCACCAGAACTGAACCGCATAATCGAGATGCGGCCTGACTAGCGCAAGATGGTTGCAATAAGACCTCTGCACTCTTATTACTTACACTTCTAGATATAAAACCCAATACTCTGTTTGACTTATTTCGAACATTAACGCATTGTTTTCTAGGCCGTAGGTCCGTGCTTACAAGTACCCCTAGGTCTCTTTCACAAGTCGACTTCTCTAGGTTGATGTTGTTAATGTAATGTAACCCAACCTAACCTAACGTAATCTAACCTAACCTAAACCTGACCTGACCTGACCTATCCTAAGGCCACAGTCTATTGCAGTATCATGGAGGGATATTAGTAATCTCATGCTAAACCAGTGAACCAATCAGAGAGATCGATACCCGCATGCACGTTGATTTTATCCAATTTTTTATGTAACATAATTCGTCTTTTTCTGTGTTAAATTAAAAGGTATAATTGTGTCAGGACTACAACTATTACTACCAGCATCATCACTACCACTATTACTACCACCACGACTACCAAAACCATTACCACACTCACGACTACCATCAGTATCACTGTTACCTATACCACCACCACCACCAACCCCCTACACCAGTCCCCTACCACCACTAACCCCTACCACCATTAATCCTACCACCACCACCAACCCCTACCACAGTCCCCCTACCACCACTAACCCCTCTCCACCATTAATCCCTACCACCACCACCACCACTACCACCATCAAAGATTTATACCGCTAATAATAAAATCTTCGGCTCACAAAAAATCTGCTGGAACATAGGAGAAAAATGTAAGGAATGAATCCAAGAACCACTGTGGAGGTATTTGGTGATACTGGCGTGATGAGGGAGAGGTGAGGGGAATGAGGGAGGGATGGGTGGAGAGGTAGGGAGGGAGGTTGGAGAGGTAGGGAAGGAATGAGGAATGAAAAGAGAGAGAGAGAGAGAGAGAGAGAGAGAGAGAGAGAGAGAGAGAGAGAGAATGTCCCGACACCAACTTTCATTTCCCTAACTTTCCTCTATCTTTTTGTTATGTAGTCAATTTATTAAATATAAAGTTAGTTGACCACACACACACACACACACACACACACACACACACACACACACACACACACACACACACACACACACACACACCATTTATTATACTTACTTTGACCAATATACCAATATAATTAATAATTCCTAACATACACACTAACATAATAAGACTTAACAAAACTCACCTGTAAGAGACTAATTACGTAAACCTACACACCTGTTATTTCTCATTGTTGCTTTTGTTAGTGGTGTAATGGTCAGCATGCTCGACTCACGAGCGAGTGGACCTTGGTTCGATCCCCGGGCAGGGTGAAACTATGGGCAAGTTTCTTTACGCCATTTGCCTCTGTCTACCCAGCAGTAATTGGGAACGTGGATGTTAATCGATTTACGGATCGTAATGGTTAGCCAGTGCAGTTGGCGAGTTGTCCGTTCGGACTATTCCTTAACATGGGTCATGCAGCTCGTTAACTTAGTGTGTGGTTGTGGTGTTGGCGACAGCTTCTACACCTTAAACAAATTACGCCTAGGTGGCCCTTGGGCCGGCCATCCTCGTTACAAGGGCAACCATTATTATTATTTATTATTATTATTATTATTATTATTATTATTATTTTTATTATTATTATTATTTAGTGTTGTTGCTTATGGTTGTGAGAGCAGACTGTTTTATGACACTGAGCAGGAGGAGTTGAGCCTCAAGACTGTCTGCAGTTGTTTGGAGATTGTGTGAGAAGTTATGGGTGTTGGGGGGTAGGGGTGGGGTGGGGGGAGGGGGGGGTGGGGTGGGGAGGGGTGGGTGGGGGGGGAGGGAGGTGTTGGGTGGGGGGAGGAGTGTGTTGGGTAGGGGGAGGGGTGGGGAAGGTGTGTTGGGTGGGGGAAGGTGTGTTGGGTGGGTGAAGGGGGTGTGGGGGAAGGTGCTGTGGGGGAGGTGTTGGGAGGTGGGGGGTGAGTGGGTGGTGGGGGAAGGAGTGTGGGTGGGGGAGGAGGTTGGGTGGGGGGGAGGAGGTGTTGGGTGGGGAGGATGTTGGGTGGGGTGGGGTGAGGGCTGGGTGGGTGGGGGATGAGGCTAGGTGGGGGAAGGAGTGTGTTGGGGGTGGGGAAGGTGTTGGGTGGGGAGGAGGTTGGGTGGGGGGGAGGAGGTTGGGTGGGGGAGGAGTGTGGTGGGGGAGGAGGTTGGGTGGGGAGGAGGTTGGGTGGGGGGGGAAGTAAGTTGGGTGGGAGGAGGTGTGTTGTGGGGAAGGAGGCTGGGTGGGGGGGAGGAGGTTGGGTGGGGGAGGTGTGGGGGAGAAGGTGGGTGTGTTGGGTGGGGGGGGAGTAGGTGGGGGGTGGAGGAGTGTTGGGGGGGGTGGAGGAGTGTTGGGTGGGGGAGTATGTGTTGGGTGGGGGGAGGAGGTGTGGGGTGGGGGAGGAGGGGGTGGGAGAGGTGTGGGGGGGAAGGATGGGGGTGGGGGAGGAGGTGTGGGGGGAGTGTGTGGTTGGGTGGGGGGGAGGTGTTGGGTGGTGGGGGGGAGTGTGTGGGGTGTGGGGAGGAGGTGTTGGGTGGGGGAGGAGGTGTGTTGTTGGGTGGGGTGGGAGGTGTGTTGGGTGGGGTGGGGGAGTGTGTTGGGTGTGGGAGGGTGTGTTGGTGGGGTGGGGAAGGAGTTGTTGGGTGGGGGAGGAGGAGTGTGTTGGGGGTGTGTTGGAGTGTGTTGGGTTGGTGGGGGGTGTGTTGGGTGTGGGGGAGGTGTGTTGGGTGGGGGAGGTGTGTTGGGTGGGGTGGGAGGTGTGTTGGTGGGGTGGGGGGGGGTGTGTTGGGTGGGGGGTGTGTTGGGTGGGTGGGGGGTGTGTTGGGTGGGGTGGGGGGTGTGTTGGGTGGAGGGTGTGTTGGGTGGGGGAGTGTGTTGGGTGGGGGATGTGTTGGGTGGGTGGGGGTGTGTTGGGTGGGTGGGGAGTGTGTTGGGTGGGTGGGGGTGTGTGTGGTGGGAGTGTGTTGGGTGGGTGGGGGGTGTTGGGTGGGTGGGAGTGTGTTGGGTGGGTGGGGGGGTGTGTTGGGTGGGTGGGGGGAGTGTGTTGGGTGGGGAGGAGTGTGTTGGGTGGGGGTGTGTTGGGTGGAAGTGTGTTGGGTGGGGGAGGTGTGGGTGGGTGGGGGTGTGTTGGGTGGGTGGGGAGTGTGTTGGTGGGTGGGGGGAGTGTGGGTGGGTGGGGGGTGTGTTGGGTGGGGGGAGTGTGTTGGGTGGGGGGGGGGGTGTGTTGGTGGGGAGGAGTGTGTTGGGTGGGGGAGTGTGTTGGGTGGGTGGGGAGTGTGTTGGGTGGGTGAGAGTGTGTTGGGTGGGGAGGAGTGTGTTGGGTGGGTGGGGAGTGTGTTGGGTGAAGTGTGTTGGGTGGGTGGGGAGTGTGTTGGGTGGGTGGGGAGTGTGTTGGGTGGAGTGTGTTGGGTGGGTGGGAGTGTGTTGGGTGGGTGGGGGTGTGTTGGGTGGGGAAGTGTGTTGGGTGGGTGGGGGAGTGTGTGTTGGGTGGGTGGGGGGTGTGTGTTGGGTTGGGTGGGGTGTGTTGGGTGGGGGGTGTGTTGGGTGGGGAGTGTGTTGGGTGGGTGGGGAGTGTGTGTGGTGGGTGGGGAGTGTGTTGGGTGGGTGAGGTGTGTTGGTGGGGTGTGTGTTGGGTGGGTGGGGAGTGTGTTGGGTGGGGTGTGTGTGGGGGGTGGGGGGTGGAGGTGGGTGGGTGTGTTGGGTGGGGGGTGGGTGGGGGAGGTGCTATGGTCTTGTGTAATCTTCCTCCCTCCATTCTATTACCCTCCTGCTCTCCTGCACCCTTCTTCCCTCTTCACCTTCCATCCTCTCTCTCCTTTCCTCACCCTCCTCCTCCCCACACCTCTTCCCCCTCTAATGGGGTTGCTCACTTCACCAGCCTTCTGAAGGACCTAAAGTGACAGCGTTTGGAGGAGGAGAAGAAGGAGGAGGAGAAGGAGGAGGAGAAAGAAGGAGGAGAAGTGGTTGTCTGTCTCCCAAGTATTCCCACCTGTTACTTTTGAGAGAGAGAGACAGTACAGACTCAGAGTTAAGCCACATCGTTCGTTAACATCAAGGCCATTGTAATAGTACTGTAGTTCTTCTTCTTCTTCTTCTTCTTCTTCTTCTTCTTCTTCTTCTTCTTCTTCTTTCTTCTTCTTCTTTTCTTCTTCTTCTTTTCTCCTATTCCTCCTCCACCACCACCACCACCACACCTCTTCTTCCTCCTCCTTCTCCTCCACACATAAAGGAACAAACACTGATAAAGCCGGAATAAGAGCCGCATAATAAACAAACACTGATAAAGCCGGAATAAGAGCCGCATAATAAACAAACACTGATAAAGCCGGAATAAGAGCGCATAATAAACAAACACTGATAAAGCCGGAATAAGAGCAGCATAATAAACAAACACTGATAAAGCCGGAATAAGAGCCTATAATAAACAAACACTGATAAAGCCGAATAAGACCGCATAATAAACAAACATAAAAGCCGGAATAAGAGCCGCATAATAAACAAACACTGATAAAGCCGAATAAGAGCCGTATAATAAACAAACACTGATAAAGCCGGAATAAGAGCCGTATAAAACAAAGAGACTGAAGATATTAAACACAATACCTGGATGACGTCACCGTAATCAACCTCACCTGTGGAAGAGAAACAATTAATTAATAAACTTTCTGTCACTATTACCATACACAGGTGATATTAATGAGCAAGACGAAATATACTACTACATTTAATAAATAACAATAATAACAGTAACAATAATAATAGTAGTAATAATAATAATAACAATAATAATAAAATTGAGTTTGAGGGCGATGAACAGAGAGAGTGAAACAAGACTTAAAATTCCTTCAAAAGGAATAAACCAAATCACAGAAAAAACATCAAGAACTGAAAGAAATCTATGAATGAAGCCAATACCTACCTGTACCTCCTTCACACTCCTAGAGAAAGAATAAATGAAAGCAAGACTTGTGTTTACTCAGAATCCTGGCCACAACAACAACAACAACAACAACAACAACAACAACAACAACTTGAGGCTTTAAAGAATGTAAACAAACCAAGGTGACGTCATACCTGTCTCTCCTACACCGAGCCTAATTAACCTGTCACCTGGGCCATTACCTGTTTGGATGGATATTATAAGGGTTAAATAATCTTATGAGACAAAGTTAATTAAATTTGATTTTTTGCGGTTATGTAAAGGTTTGTTGATTTAGGGTTGTGGTGGTAGGTGGGTGGTGGTGGGTGGGGTGGGTGGTGGTGGGTGGTGGTGTGGTGGTGGTGGTGGTGGTGGTGGTGTGGGTAGGTGGTAAGTGGGTGGTGGTGGTGGTGGTGGGTGGGTGGTGGTGGTGGGTGGGTGTGGTGGGTGGTGGGTGGTGGTGGTGGTGGTGGGTGGTGGGGGTGGTGGGTGGGTTGGTGGTGGTGGTGTGGTGAGTTGGTGGTGGTGGGTGGTTGGTGGTGGGTGGGTGGTGGGGTGGGTGGTGGTGGGTGGGTGTGAGGTGGTGGTGGTGGTGGGTGGTGGTGAGGAGGTGGTGGGTGATGGTGGGTGGTAATGAGAGGTGGTGGGTGATGGTGGGTGGTGGTGGTGGGTGGTGGTGGTGGGTGGGTGGTGAGGTGGGTGGTGGTGGGGTGGTGGGTGGTGGTGGGTGATGATGGTGGTGATAATGATTTTCTAAAGGAATGAAATGTGATGAATGATAATGACGACAAAATTTACATACACCTAGCCCCCACACACACGGGGGCAGCTGAGAAAGTAAACCAATTGTTGCTTTTTCCTCCATAACTTTGTGGTTAGGTGAAGGTAGAGGCAATCGGAGGGAAGGAAGGAAGGAAGGAAGGAAGGAAGGAAGGAAGGAAGGAAGGAAGGAGGGGGAAGAGGGGGAGGGAGGGAGGAAGGGAGGAAGGGAGGAGGAGGGAGGAAGGAGGAATAGAGTGAAGAGAGGGGAGGGAAAGGAGGGAGGAGGGGGAGGGGGAGGAGGAGGAGGAAGGAAAAGGAGGAAGGGAATATTTGGCAGCGACTAATAGTAATGTGCCGGCACCCAATCTGCCTTCCTTCCCTCCCTCCCTCCCGCCCTCCTCACACGTATATTTGACCAAATACCTCTGGAAATTGTCCCTGATGTTTCCTCCCCCCTCCTTTCGTTCCCTCCTTCCCTTTGATCCCTTCCTTCCCCCTCTCTCTCTCTCTGTTGATTCCTCCCTTCCTCCTTCCATCCCTCAGACAACCTCTCCCTCCTCCTTCCTTCCTTCCTTCCTTCCTTCCTTCCTTCCTCCCTCCATCAAACCACCCCACCTCCCTTGAGCAATCCTCCTCCTCCCCTCCCTCCTCCCTCCACACCACTGTTGTCAAGTAAATATTCACCACTGCCTCTAACACCATTATCACACACCACTATAACAACACATGCCTTTAAAACCATTATCCCATGCCTCTAACACCATTATCACACGCCACTATAACACCATTATCACACGCCACTATAGTACACGTCTAACATTATCACGCCACTATAACACCATTATCACGCCACTATAACACACGCCTCTAACATTATCACACGCCACTATAACACATCTAACACCATTATCACCACTATAACACACGTCTAACACCATTATCACACGCCACTATAACACACGTCTAACATTATCACACGACTATAACACCGTCTAACACCATTATCACACTATAACACCATTATCACACGCCACTATAGCACACGTCTAAACCATTATCACACCTATAACACACGCCTCTAACACCATTATCACACATATAACACACGTCTAACACCATTATCACACCACTATAACACACGTCTAACACCATTATCACACACCACTATAACACCATTATCACACGCCACTATAACACACGCCTCTAACACCATTATCACACGCACTATAACACACGTCTAACACCATTATCACCGCCACTATAGCACACACGTCTAACACCATTATCACACGCACTATAACACACACGTCTAACACCATTATCACACGCCACTATAACACACCTCTAACACCATTATCACACGCACTATAACACACGCCTCTAACACCATTATCACACGCACTATAACACACATCTAACCATTATCAACTATAATATCTAACACCATTATCTCTATAACACACGTCTAACACCATTATCACACGCACTATAACACACGTCTAAACCATTATCACACTATAACACACACGTCTAACACCATTATCTCACGCCACTATAGCACACGTCTAACACCATTATCACACGACTATAACACACGTCTAACACCATTATCACACGCACTATAACACATATCTATATATCACATTATACACGTCACCATTATCACATAACTCTTAACACCATTATCACATATAAACCGTCTAACCATTATCGCTATAACACGTCTAACACCATTATCACACGCCACTATACCACTCTACATTATTATCACACGCCACTATAACACACGTCTAACACATTATCTCACGCCACTATAACACACGTCTAACACCATTATCACACTATAGCACGTCTAACACCATTATCACACACTATAACACCGCCTCTAACACCATTATCACACGCCACTATAACCACGTCTAACATTATCACACGCCACTATAACACACGTCTAACACCATTATCTCACGCCACTATAGCACACACGTCTAACACCATTATCACACGCCACTATAACACACTCACTCTATACCATTATCTCACGCCACTAACACCACACGCAATTATTTAATAGACAATTAATAATATTATATTAAATTACTTCCTCTGTCTCATCTGGTAGTGTAAAACTGAATGACGTCACAAGTCAGCTTTGGGGGGTTGAAGGTGACGTCACAAATCAGCCGACTTTTTTGGTTTGAATGTGACGTCATAGATCAGCTGGCATTTGGTTTGATATGAACGTGACATCATAAATCAGCTGATACATATTATATAAGATTATACACAAAGACAAATTATGTAAAATTATACAAACAAATAATTTATATATGTTAATCAAATGTTACGTAAGTTAAATATAAATTATGTAAATTATGTTATGTAAATTAATTAGGAAGGTTTCTCTACAGGTGTGTGTTGTCAGTAAGCGCTACAGGTACTGGTGACGAAGGAAAAATGTGATCACCTGAAGAATCTCACCTCAGCATATTTCACGTAAAGATAAGCCACCTAACTTCTTCCCCCCAATAATGTTAGGGTGGTTAATCGTTAGGTTAGAGTTAGGTCAGGTTGGTCAGGTCAGGGTGGTTAATCTTCAGGTGATACGTAAAATATATTCATGACGCTCCAGCGATTCTGGCCTGAAAATTTGAGTGTGAAAAACTTTTAAAAGTGGAAAGAGGTGACATCGAGTGTCGTTTACTGTGACCTTTGACCTTTGAGATGACCCTCCATGTTGGCCCTCCTCCTCCTGCACCACCACGTCGGCCTCCTCCACCCACCAGCAAGTCCCTCCACGTTCCTGTCACTCCCCTCCAGGGGTTACTCAGGGATGTGTTCATTTCAACGCCTGAATCATTACCTCGTTTAACCTTGACCACGATGACCTATAACCACATATGACCTATAACCACATGTGACCTATAACCACATATGACCTATAACCACATATGACCTATAACCACATATGACCTATAACCCATATGACCTATAACCATGTGACCTATAACCACATGTGACCTATAACCATGTGACCTATAACCACATGTGACCTATAACCACATATGACCTATAACCACATGACCTATAACCATAGTCTTGACCTCACTAGCTGAAAACCTAACCTAACCTAACCTTGACCCGACTAAAATACACCCCAAAAATAAGGACTGTTTTCAGAGATTATCGTAAATAATTGCTCACCAAAGTTTGAAGGAGATAGTCTAAGGCGTTACTTAGTTCACTGAATAAAAATGAATCAACAGAAGAATTATCAAAAACAAGTATTTTATTTACGCTTACTTTTTATATTTTTTTTTAAGAATGGTTTATATGTTATAAGGCGGATAATATTTTTGTTTGGGTTTATAAATGGCAATCAGAATACGTACGAAATACATACATACATACATCCCTACACACCTCCTCCCCCCTCCCAAAAAACCTCAACAATGTCCTCAAGCGTAAAAATAATTGTGTACAGTATATTGTCCCAACACCAGCGGTCTGCCTGCCTGTCTGTCTGTCCGTCGGAGCGTTACCAACCTGACACTGTTATCGCGACAACTATGACCATCTTCTTAAAGTTATAAGAAAAGTTGGTAAGCCTGTAGCAGCAGTACATAGTTCGCTCTTGTTGGTCGCTATACTCTACTTGTCCAATGTTTACCTCAGCTGGTCTCTGTCCGTAAGTTGGGAAGATGATTATTTTTATACAAACGTTGGGGCGCGAGGAAGAAGGAAGCGGAGGAGGAAGAGGTAAAAGGAAGAGGTAGAAGGAAGAGGTGGGAATGAGGAGGAAAAGTTTTGTCTGGGTGTAAGGAGGATGAGTGGAAAAGAACCAGGTTGTGTTAGGAAGGTACCGTAAAGGAGAGATAAGCTGGGGACAGGTGAAGGGAGTAAAGTCAGGCTGTAGTGGTGAGAGAGAGAGAGAGAGAGAGAGAGAGAGAGAGCATTACTTGAGAAAATAAAACATTCCACCAAAAGAATCAGTGGTGTGCGTGACTGCCCCGACAACATGAAGACAAGTGGTTTTAGGGTGGATGGCCGAACTCTTGATAAATAAAGGAACATAAGACAACAACAAAGCAGCAACTTGTTATGGAAGGAAAACACCACAGCTGAATATTAATGTTGTATTAGTCAGATATGAATGATAATGTATACCTGAATACATATACCTAAACATACATACTATTCATAAACATATATACAGAAAAACCCTACTTATACACGAACACATATACACATTAATACACATTATATAATCAGGGAGTGTAAATGTATGAATGTTGGTAATTTCATGCACTGGCAGGCGTGTAATATGTAGATGACGAAATTAGTCATTTTCAGGGATTTTTAGAATAGTTATGACCATTATATGACTGATGTTATGTGGCCAGTTGTGCAGGAATCGTAACTTTTAGTATACAGCATACACATAAACACACACACACATACAATCACCTACACACAATAATAACAACAATGGTTGCCCCTCGTGTAACGAGGATGGCCGGCAAGGGCCACCTAGGCGTAAATTTGTTTAAGGTGTAGAAGCTGTCGCCAACACAACAACCACACCCTAAGTTAACGAGCTGCATTACCCAGTGTTAGGAATAGTCCGCGAAGACCGGACAACTCGCCAACTGCACTGGCTAACCATTACGATCCGTAAATCGATTAACATCCAGGTCCCAATTACTGGGTAGACAGAGGCAAATGGCGTAAAAACTTGCCCATAGTTTCACCCTGCCCGGGATCGAACCAAGGTCCACTCGCTCGTGAGGCGAACATGCTGACCATTACACAGATACACAAATGCATTCACACACACATTATAATATATATATATATATATATATATATAAACGACCTCACCAGCATTATGTCCAGGTTCGAGTCTGGCTGGTGGTCGTTGATTATATGTTCAAAGTCCGCGTGTTATATGGACTAAAATGAAATATATATATATATATATATATATATATATATATATATATATATATATATATATATATATATATATATATATACAAAAACACACAAACACCCACGAGAGAGAGAGCCGTCAATTAAAGGAGCACCACTGTCAACTCACCACCAGCTGGACCTCCATGCTGTGTTGTCTCATCTTGACACTTTTGTTTTGCTGTGTGAGGTGGTGCTGGTGCTGTGTTGGGGGTGTCGGGTGGTGCTGTGTTGGGGTGTCAGGTGGTGCTGTGTTGGGGTGTCAGGTGGTGCTGTGTTGGGGGTGTCAGGTGGTGCTGTGTTGGGGGTGTCAGGTGGTGCTGTGTTGGGGGTGTCAGGTGGTGCTGTTGGGGGTGTCAGGTGGGGTGCTGTGTTGGGGGTGTCAGGTGGTGCTGTGTTGGGGGTGTCGGGTGGTGCTGTGTTGGGGGTGTCGGGTGGTGCTGTGTTGGGGGTGTCAGGTGGTGCTGTGTTGGGGGTGTCAGGTGGTGCTGTGTTGGGGGTGTCGGGTGGTGCTGTGTTGGGGGTGTCAGGTGGTGCTGTGTTGGGGGGTGTCAGGTGGTGCTGTGTTGGGGGTGTCAGGTGGTGCTGTGTTGGGGGTGTCAGGTGGTGCTGTGTTGGGGGTGTCGGGTGGTGCTGTGTTGGGGTGTCAGGTGGTGCTGTGTTGGGGGTGTCAGGTGGTGCTGTGTTGGGGGTGTCAGGTGGTGCTGTGTTGGGGGTGTCAGGTGGTGCTGTGTTGGGGGTGTCAGGTGGTGCTGTGTTGGGGGTGTCAGGTGGTGCTGTGTTGGGGGTGTCGGGTGGTGCTGTGTTGGGGGTGTCGGTGGTGCTGTGTTGGGGGTGTCAGGTGGTGCTGTGTTGGGGGTGTCAGGGTGGTGCTGTGTTGGGGGTGTCGGGTGGTGCTGTGTTGGGGGTGTCGGGTGGTGCTGTGTTGGGGTGTCAGGTGGTGCTGTGTTAGGGTGTCAGGTGGTGCTGTGTTGGGGGTGTCAGGTGGTGCTGTGTTGGGGGTGTCAGGTGGTGCTGTGTTGGGGGTGTCAGGTGGTGCTGTGTTGGGGTGTCAGGTGGTGGTGCTGTGTTGGGGGTGTCAGGTGGTGCTGTGTTGGGGTGTCGGGTGGTGCTGTGTTGGGGGTGTCAGGTGGTGCTGTGTTGGGGTGTCGGGTGGTGCTGTGTTGGGGGTGTCAGGTGGTGCTGTGTTGGGGGTGTCAGGTGGTGCTGTGTTGGGGGTGTCAGGTGGTGCTGTGTTGGGGGTGTCAGGTGGTGCTGTGTTGGGGGTGTCGGGTGGTGCTGTGTTGGGGGTGTCAGGTGGTGCTGTGTTGGGGGTGTCAGGTGGTGCTGTGTCTCGTGCTGTATGATGGCTGTGGTCCTCTTGTGCTGTGTTAAGCTGTGGTCCTCTTATACTGTGTTAAGCTGTGGTCCTCTTGTGCTGCGTTAAGCTGTGGTCCTCTTATGCTGTGTTAAGCTGTGGTCCTCTTTTGCTGCGTTAGCTGTGGTCCTCTTGTGCTGCGTTAAGCTGTGGTCCTCTTGTGCTGCGTTAAGCTGTGGTCCTCTTGTGCTGCGTTAAGCTGGTCCTCTTGTGCTGCGTTAAGCTGTGGTCCTCTTGTGCTGCGTTAAGCTGTGGTCCTCTTGTGCTGCGTTAGCTGTGGTCCTCTTGTGCGTTTAAGCTGTGGTCCTCTTTGTGCTGCGTTAAGCTGTGGTCCTCTTGTTGCTGCGTTAGCTGTGGTCCTCTTGTGCTGCGTTAAGCTGGTCCTCTTGTGCTGCGTTAAGCTGTGGTCCTCTTGTGCTGCGTTAAGCTGTGGTCCTCTTGTGCTGCGTTAAGCTGTGGTCCTCTTGTGCTGCGTTAAGCTGTGGTCCTCTTGTGCTGCGTTAAGCTGTGGTCCTCTTGTGCTGTGTTAGCTGTGGTCCTCTGGTGCTGCGTTAAGCTGTGGTCCTCTTGTGCTGTGTTAAGCTGTGGTCCTCTTGTGCTGCGTTAGCTGTGGTCCTCTTGTGCTGTGTTAAGCTGTGGTCTCTTGTGCTGCGTTAAGCTGTGGTCTTCTTGTGATGTGTTAGCTGTGGTCCTCTTGTGCTGTGTTAAGCCGCAGTCTTCTTGTGATGTGTTAAGCTGTGGTCCTCTTGTGCTGTGTTAAGCCGCGGTCTTCTTGTGCTGTGTTAAGCTGTGGTCCTCTTGTGCTGTGTTAAGCTGTGGTCTTCTTGTGATGTGTTAAGCTGTGGTCCTCTTGTGCTGTGTTAAGCCGCGGTCTTCTTGTGCTGTGTTAAGCTGTGGTCTTCTTGTGATGTAAGCTGTGCCATGCTGTGTTGAGTTAGCTGATCGAAACCATACAAACCTTGGCAGTGATGGCAGTGATGTGTTGCTCATATTCCCACAAATTACAGCAATCATAGTGTGTGTGTGTGTGTGTGTTGTGTGTAGGGAGGCGATGGTCATTATGTGAATAAATTAGCCATGATGAGCACAGGTGAGTGAGATAAGCGAGTTGCTGAGTAAGAGATTGGTCGAGTACAGATTGGTACAGTTAGATTGAACTGTTTACTCTCTTGGTAGTACCTGTAATGTGACCTTATGTGACCTGTATGACCTGTTTTACCTGTGTATGAACTGTGTGTGACCTGTGTATGACCTATGTGACCTGTATATGACCTCATTGTGACCTGTGTGAGACAATATGACACAACAGACGAAGAAGGATTTTGACCACCCTAACGAGACAACAGGAGTCACGGTGTTCATTTTGACAATTATCGACCCCCTCCCCCACGTGAAGATACATTTTGACTGTACTTACGGACCAGAATACTTAATTACCAGTGACCTTTGACCTCTCTAATATTTATAGTGGCGTCAAATGAGATAGATAAAATAATGGTGTTTTGGGCGTCCTGTACAGTAGCAGACACTATGGCCCTGGGACTTTATTTAATATAATTTAACCTGACCTAACCTAATGTAATCTGACATAACTAAACTAATCTAACCTGACCTGACCTAACCCTACGTAACACACAGACCTAACATAACCTCACCTAATCTGACAACCTAAAATAACCTAACCTCACCTAACCTAATTTAACATAGCCTGATTAAACCTAACCTAACCTAACCTGATCTGACCTTCCCTAACCTAGCCATATCCAACCTTAACCCCTAACCGGACGAGTCACGAATCACGGGTTGGTCACCAGTGAGTCATGAATCACTAGGTCACCAGTGAGTCATGAATCACGATTAGGTCGTGAGTCACGAATCACGATTAGGTCACCAGTGAGTCATGAATCACGATTAGGTCACCAGTGAGTCATGAATCACAACTAATAACAGATTCTTCTGTGTGTAATTTGTCTCGGCCATTGCCATTAGTACCAACACGAATGTCAGCGGGTGTCAGCGAGTGTCCACCAACGTCAGCGGGTGTCAGCGAGTGTCCCAACGTCAGCGGGTGTCAGCGAGTGTCCACCAACGTCAGCGTGTGTCAGTAAGGATCAATAACGTCAGCGTGTGTCCAGCGGGTGTCAGCAAGTGTCCACTAGCGTCAGCGAGTGTCTACTAGCGTCAGCGTGTGTCAGCAGTGTACACCAACGACGTGTCAGTAAGGATCAACATCAGAGTATGTCCACCAACGCCAGAGTGTCAGCGAGTGTCCACTAGCGTCAGCGTGTGTCAGCAAGTGTCACCAACGTCAGCGGGTGTCAGCGAGTGTCCACCAACGTCAGCGTGTCGTAAGGATCAATAACGTCAGGTATGTCCAGCAACGCCAGAGAGTGTCAGCGAGTGTCCACTAGCGTCAGGGTGTTACCACCAGCGTCAGCGTGTGTCGAAGTAAGGATCCACCAGCGTCAACGAGGGTCTAACAGTGTCAACGGGTGTTCTAGCAAGTTTCCAGCAACGTCAGCGGATGTCCAACAGCGTCAGCAGGTGTCCACAGGTGTTGAGCAGCGTCAGCAAGGGTCCCGTAGCGTCAACAGGTGTCCAGTAGCGTCAGCAGGTATCCGGTAGAGTCAGCAGGTCGGTAGCGTCAGCAGAGGTCCAGTAGCGTCAGCAGGTGTACAGTAGCGTCAGCAGGTGTCCAGTAGCGTCAGCAGGTGTCCAGTAGTGTCAGCAGGTGTCCAGCAGTGTCAGCCAAGCGTCACCAGTACAACGGGAACATAACACGACTCTTGAGATCTGAAATCCAATTGGCCATCAAAGGTCTCTCTCTCTCTCTCTCTCTCTCTTCATTAAAAGCTAACAGCAGGAACCAATTAATTACGACACACCTGAGTTATGGCAGCCTCCTCAGGTAGGCTAAATCTACCTTGAGTCTCAACAGGTGTAAACAACAACAACAGGTAAATGACAAACAAAACGTAATATTTACCTTCAAGAGCTGAGAAGATTATGAAATTTCATCGGGTAGAGATTTTAAACTTATTTTGCACCTTAAGTTACTTCAATACATCATAAGGTAATCCTAACCACGAACCATAACAGGGTTAATATGAAGCTAACTAGCGTATACTTGAGAGAGAGAGAGAGAGAGAGAGAGAGAGAGAGAGAGAGGAATGCAGCAAATTAGAATGAAAAGAAATAAATAAAACAAATGAAGAAACAAGTAAAACCAGAGGAAGAGAGGAGGATAAAGAGGAAGACGGAAGACATGGGGGAGGAAGAGGAAGGGAGGAAGAGAGGAGGTGGTCAGGTATGTGAGGGATGGAGAGAAATGCGGCAGTGAGAGGAAGGGAGAGTGGTCTGTGTCCGCCTGTGTCTGTCTGTCTGTCTGTCTCTCTTCCTCTATTTTCTTTGCACATTTATGCTCTCTCTCTCTCTCTCTCTCTCTCTTAATCTCCCCTCTTCTTTCTCTCTCCCTCTTACTTCATCCCTTTCCCTCCTCCTTCCCTCATTCCCTTTCTTTCCCCCTTCCCTCTCATTCTTACTCCCTCCTTCTCTCCCACCCTTATTCTTTCCCCATCTTCCCCTTTCCTCCTCCCTCCCTCCTCCCACCCTCTCCCTCATTCCTTCCCCTCCCCCTCCTTTCTCTCACCCTTATTCATTTCTCCTCCTTCCTCTCTCTCCCCCCAACAACTCACCCAATCATGGACAAACAAACAAACAAACAAACAACTCGAACACACACACACACACACACACACACACACACACACACACACACACACACACACACACACACACACACACACACACTCAATATTTACATTTAATAGTAATATACAGAGAAAATACGTCAAAGACAAACAAACAGAATAATTCCATATGCCTCCATCACTTACCGAGGCGAAGGGTAAAAAGTTTGATAAATACACAAATAATGACAGACAGACAGACAGACAGAGACAGACAGACAAATCAATTCCAAATACCTCCTCTACTCAATGAGACGAAGGATAAAAAAAAAGAACAATTATCAGCAATACGTAACTAG
>NW_024756584.1:12500-17799 GCF_018991925.1 Homarus americanus | reverse complement strand
TGTGTGTGTGTGTATGTGTGCGTGTGTGTGTGTGAGCATTGCCATATAGGGCCGGACTATTATATATCTTTATAATGTAGGAGAATATTAAGGGATGACAGCTATACGTGCAGGTGCATATATGAGAGAGAGAGAGAGAGAGAGAGAGAGAGAGAGAGAGAGAGAGAGAGAGAGAGAGAGAGAAAAGAGAGAGATGTATTATCCCGGTCTTCATAACTAATGCGAGGAAACATATTTTGTCACTATCTTTTCTTCAATAAATACATTACTGTTAATATAACGAGTCTGTCTGTCTGTCTGTCTGTCTGTCTGTCTGTCTGTCTGTCTGAGTCCTGATCAAAGTAGAGACACACACACGTATACACACAAGACAACTATACATACAAACACAGTACAATATACATAGATATACGTCTGATGTATGTTGAGAAGCATATGTGTGTAAGATACATACATACATACATACATGTATACATACATACATACATTCATATATACATACATACATACATTCATATATACATACATACATACATACATACATACATATATATACATACATATATATATATATACATACATACAAAAATACGTAATTTACATAAAGGATCGACAGACAGATAGACACACACACACACACACGTGGAATGTATACCTGTATATGACTGCTATATACTACAAGAGGCAGCCATCTAACCTAACCTAACCTAACCTAACTCCCAACTCAACCTAACCTAACCTAACCTAACCTAACTTAACCTAACCTAACCTGAACTAACCTAAACCTAACTCTAACCTAACCTAACCTGAGCCAACTTAACCTAACCTAACCTGAGCTAACCTAACCTAACCAACCTAAGCTAACCTTGTCGTAGCTAATTGCGTGTTGCTTACCTGTCGAATGTTAGCCAATCACCATCTGTCAGTGAGAGCGTGAGGCAAGGTCAATAGTGAGGTCAACACAGGTCAGTAATATGTCACGGGAGGTCAACACAGGTCAGTAATATGTCACGGGAGGTCAACACAGGTCAGTAATATGTCACGGAGGTCAACTACAGGTCACCACACCCTAAAAATTAACTCTAACCTAACCTAGCATTCTCCTCCTCCTCTTCTTCCTCCTCCTCCTCCTCCTCTCCTCCTCCTCCTCCTCCTCCTCCTCCTCCTCCTCCTCCTCCTGTGTGTGTGAGAGGTGTTTCTCAACACTTCCCACTTTTTCCCTTTTCCCCACCTCCTGACTTCACCCACCTCCATTCCCTCACCCTCCCCACTATCATCACCTCTACACTTCCCTCACCTCTCTTCCCCACCCTCACACTTTCCCCTCACCTTCTCATCATCAACTTGGGTCATGAAGGAAAATGAAAGGTTTGGTTAGAGAGGAAGTAATGAGGCCACCTGACCTCCTACTTGACCTGACCTGACTCTGACCTAATCCTGACCTGACCTGACCTAACCTACCTGACCTGACCCAACCTAACCTAACCTAACCTAACCTGACCCAACCTAACCTGACCTGACCTAACCTGATCCAACCCAACCTAACCTAACCCAACCTAACCTAACCTAACCTAACCTAACTCAACCTAACCCAACTGACCTAATCCCAACCTGACCTAACCTACCCTACCCTGACCACCTAACACCCAACTAACCTGACCTAACCTAACCTGACCTGGACCTAACCACCTGACCCAACCTAACCTAACCTAACCCAACCCAACCCAACCCAACCCAACCCAACCAAACCAACCCAACCTGACCTAATCCCAACCCACCCCTAACCAACCCAACCCAACCCAACCAACCTACCTGACCTAACCCAACCTGACCCACCAACCTGACCTAACCCAACCTAACCCAACCCAACCCAACCCAACCCAACCTAACCCAACCCAACCTAACCTGACAACCTAACCCACCCAACCACCTGACCTGACCACCAACCCAACCCAACCTAACCTGACCTAACCCAACCTAACCTGACCTAACCTGACCCAACCTAACCTAACCCAACCCAACCTAACCCAACCTAACCCAACCTAACCTAACCTAACCTAACCTGACCCAATCCTGACCTAACCTAACCTAACCCAACCCAACCTAACCTAACCCAACCTAACCTGACCTAACCTAACCTGACCTAACTCTACCCTAACCTGGTCCAACCTAACCCTCAACTAATTCCACCCCAACCCAGCCTACCCTAACCCAACCAAACCTTTCTATAATCAGTGAGACATTTATGAGTAATGAGGTAATCCCAGCCAGGAGTTGTGAAGGATAGAGAAAAGGTCCTACTTGATGGTGTAAGATGGTAGGATGTGTGATCATTAGTTCTTGGGGGGAGGAGGGTCCTTCAGTCTTGGTGATGGATACTGTGTTGGGAGGAGGTGGGGGGAAGGAAAGGAGGAGCAATAGGTGGAGGAGGAAGGGGAAGAGGAGATGAGGAAGGAAGAGGAGGAGGAGGGGAGGAAGAGGGGGGGGAGGAAGAGGAAGAGGAGGAGGGAGCAAGGAAGGATGAGGGAGGAAGAGGGGGAGGAGGAAGAGGGAGGAAGGGAGAGGAAGGGGGAGCGGAGGGAAGAGGAGGAAGGGGGAGGAGGAAGAGGGGGCGGAGGAAGAGGGGAAGAGGAGCAAGGAAGGATGAGGGAGAGGGGGAGGGAGGAAGAGGAAGAAGAGGAGGAGGGGAGGCAAGGAGAGGAAGAGGAGGAAGGAAATGAGAGAGGAGAAGAGGAGGGGGAAGAGGAGGAGGAGAGGGAGAAGAGGAAGGAGGGTATAAGGCATAAAACATTATCAGAAAGACATCAACATCTCAGGGCACCTCTCTCTCTCTCCTCTCTCTCCTCTCTTTTTTTTTTTTTTTTTTTTTTTTTTTTTTTCTCACACACACACACACACACCCCCCTCTCTCTCTCTCTTCTCACACACACACCTTCTCTCTCTCTCTCTCTCTCTCTCTCTCTCTCTCTCTCTCACACACACCTTCTCTCTCTCTCTCTCTCTCTCTCTCTCACACACACACACACACACACACACACACACACACACACACACCTCTCTCTTTTTTTTTTTTTTTTTTTTACACACACACACACACACACACACACGTAACTATATACATTGATTTGTACCAATATAAATAACAGCTAATGGCCACACAAGAATAACCTAACAACATAAACATGTCGGCGGATATACTAGACTGTGGGAGCTGGATATAGTCTTTGTTTTTGAGGTAATATGGGTGAAAAGGCCGGTTATTGTGAAGGTCGAAGCCGGATAGAGCTGTATGAGCGGATATGAAGGTCCACTATATGAAGAAAAAATTCGTTATATGGAGGAAAATCCGTTATATAGAGGAAAATCCGCTATATGGAGGAGAAAATTCGTTATATGGAGAGAAAATCCAATTTATATGGAGGAGAAAATCCGTTATATGGAGGAGAAAATCCGTTATACGGAGAATCCGTTATATGGAGGAAAATCCGTTGGAGGGGGACAGGGTGTGTGGTGGGGTGGTGGACAGGGTGTGTTAGGATGGTCGACAGGGGTGTGGTAGGGTGGTGGACAGTGTGGTGAGGTTGGGGACAGTGTGTGGTAGGGTGGGGACAGGGTGTGGGGATGGGAGACAGGGTTGTGGGATGGGACAGGGGTGGTAGGGTGGGGACAGGGTGTGGTGGGATGGGGGACAGGGGTGTGGTGGTGGGGGGACAGGGTGTGGTAGGGTGGGGACAGGGGGTGTGGTAGGGTGGGGGACAGGGTGTGGTGTGGGGGTGGGGGACGGTGTGGTAGGATGGGGGACAGGTGTGGTAGGGTGTGGTCGACAGGGTGTGGTAGGGTGGGGACAGGGTGTGGTGGGGTGGGGGACAGGGTGTGTGGTAGGGGGTGGGGCCAGGGTGTGGTAGGATGAGGGACAGGGTTTGGTGGGGTGGTGGACCTTGGAGATGTGGTAGGATGGGGACAGGGTTTGTGGTGGGGTGGGGGACGGTGTGGTAGGATGGGGACAGGGTGTGGTAGGGGTGAGGACAGGGTTTGTGGTAGGGTGAGACAGGTGTTGGTAGGGTGGGGACAGAGTTTGGTAGGGTGGGACAGGGTGTGTGGTAGGATGGGGGACAGGGTGTGGTAGGGTGGGTGGACAGGCGCCTTGATAAACACTTTCCAATATCCAGGTTATATAAATTATTATATATATCTACATATCGTCTCCGTCGTTTCCTACATGACTATATGTTATGTATATATATATGTATGATGTATATTCTCACTATTTTATGTATATATGACTTGTATAATATGTATATAAGTTATATTTTAGTTGAAGAATCTTTTATGTAACCCGTTTTATTTATGCTCGATGTGTATATATTATTGGTATGATATTTCGTTGTTTTTCAGGAAATTGTTCGCTCATTTTGTTTATTTTTTCTCGTTATTGTCCAGGCATTTCGTTAAGGCGTTTCGTTATTGTCCAGGCATTTCGTTAAAGCATTTCGTTATCTCTTGAGAATGAATTATGACGTAACCTAGTCACCTCGTTCACTACCAAGAGAAGGATGGTAGGATAAAGTGAGAGAGAGAGAGAGAGAGAGAGAGAGAGAGAGAGACTTGACTTGACTTTTTTCATAAACTCGTGAGTGATTTATTTGACTCAGACCAACAAAAGTTTTCTTGAGTATTTTATTGTTTATTTACTTATAACAGCAACAATAACAACAATAATAATAATAATAATAATAATAATAATAATAATAATAATAATAATAATAATAATAACAATAATAATAATAATAATAATAATAATAATAATAATAATAATAATAATAATATTAATAATAATAACAATAATAATAATAATAATAATAATAATAATAATAATAATAATAACAATAATAATAATAATAATAATAATAATAATAATAATAATAGTAAATAGTAATAATAATAATAATAATAATAATAATAATAATAATAATAATAATAACAATAATAATAATAATAATAATAATAATAATAATAATAATAATAATAATAATAATAACAATTTCTTGCTATTATTATCGATTAATAGTAGCAAAAATTAACACTGGATATATGATGCTATTAAGTGGCTATTATGGCTATTAAGTGGCTATATGGTGTGTGTGTGTGTGTGTGTGTGAGTGTGGTGTAAATGTGGAATATTGAAAACACACAATTCCATTTTAGAACGTCACAATGCCATTTAAGAAACAGTGCCACTTAAGGAACAGTGCCACTTAAAAACAGATCACTGCCATTTAAATATTCACAGTGCCACTTA
>NW_024756584.1:2500-7500 GCF_018991925.1 Homarus americanus | reverse complement strand
AGACGATATGTAGATATATATAATGTAATTTATATAACCTGGATATGGAAGATTGCCTGTCCACCACCTACCACCCACACCTACCACATCCCCCACCCTACCACACCTGTCCCTCACCCTACCACACCCTGTCCCCATCCTACCCACGTCTCTACACCCCTGTCCCCATCCTACATCATCCACCACTACCACCTGTCCCTCCCTACCTGTCCCCCACCCTACACACCCCTGTCCCCACCCTACCACACCTGTGCCCCACCCCTACCACCCCTGTCCGACCCTACCACCCCTGTCCCCCATCCCCACACTCGTCCCCCACCCTACCACACCTGTCCCCCCACCTACCACCTGTCCCCCCCCCTACCACACCCTGTCCCCATCCCTACCCCCCTGTCCTCCACACCTGTCTACCACACCCTGTTCCCCATCCTACCACACCCTGTCTCCCCATCCTACCACCCTGTCCCCCCCACACGTCCCCCACCCTACACACCGTCCACCTACCACCTGTCGACCATCCTACCACACCCTGTCCACCACCCTACCTGTCCCCTCCAGTTTTCTCTCCATATAACGGATTTTCTCCTCCGTTATATTTTCTCCTCCATATACGGTTTCTCCTCCATATAACAGATTTTCTCCCTCCATATAACAATTTTCTCCAGCGGTTTTTCACTCTATTAACAGTTTTCTCCTCCCATATAACGAATTTTTTCTTCATATAGTGGACCTTCTATATCCATCATGTCTATATCCAGCTTCGACCTTCACAATAACCGGCCTTTCCTCATATCTCCACAAACAAAGACTATATCCGGCTCCCACAGTCTAGTATTCTTCGGCCGGACATGTTTATGGTTAGGTTAGGTTATTCGTGTGGCTATTAGCTGTTATTTATATTGGTAAATCAATGTATATAGTTACGTGTGTGTGTGTGTGTGTGTGTGTGTGTGTGTGAGAGAGGTGTGTGTGTGTGTGTGTGTGTGTGTGTGTGTGTGTGTGTGTGTGTGTGTGTGAGAGAGAGAGGTGTGTGTGTGTAGAAGAGAGAGAGAGTGTGTGTGTGTGTGTGTGTGTGTGTGTGTGAGAGAGAGAGAGGTGTGTGTGTGAGAGGGGTGTGTGTGTGTGTGTGTGTGTGTGGGTGAGGTGTGTGCCTGAGGATGTTGATGTCTTTCTGATAATGTTTTATGCCTTTATACCCTCCTTCCTCTTCCTCTTCCTCCTCCTCCTCTTCCCCCTCCTCCTCTTCTTCCTCTCTCATTTCTTCCTCCTCTTCCTTCCTTGCCTCCCTCCTCCTCTTCTCTTCCTCCTCCCCTCTTCCTCATCCTTCCTTGCCTCCCTCCTCCTCTTCTTCCTCTTCCTCCGCCCCTCTTTCCTCCTCCTCCCCCCTCTTCCTCCTCTTCCTCCGCCCTTCCTCCTCCCCTCTTCCTCCTCTTCTTCCTCTCCTCTTCCTCCTCATCCTTCCTTGCCTCCTCCTCTTCCTCTTCCTCCGCCCCCTCTTCCTCCTCCTCCTCCTCTTCTTCCTTACCTCCCTCTTCCCTTCCTCCCTCCACCTATTGTCCTCCTTTTCCCACCTCCCCTCCCAACACAGTATCCATCACCAAGACTGAAGGACCCTCCCAAGAACTAATGACCAGTCACACATCCTACCATCTTACACCATCAAGTAGGACCTTTTCTCATATCCTTCACTGCGCTGGCGATTACCTCATTACTCATAAATGTCTCACTAGTTTATTATAGAGGTTTTGGGTTGGGTTAGGGTAGGCTGGGTTGGGGTAGGTTGGGTTGGGTGGGTTGGGATTAGGTTAGGTTAG
The DNA here is from genome assembly GCF_018991925.1 of Homarus americanus. Taxonomy (NCBI): domain Eukaryota; kingdom Metazoa; phylum Arthropoda; class Malacostraca; order Decapoda; family Nephropidae; genus Homarus; species Homarus americanus. Next base: position 5,686 of record NW_024756584.1, on the reverse strand, counting down.
GTTGGAATTGGGATGGGTTGGGAGTTGGGTTGGGTTAGGTTAGGTTGGGTTGGGTCAGGTTGGGTTGGGTTACAGGTCAGGTTGGAATTGGGTTAGGTTGGGTTGTGGATTGGGTGGTTGAGTTGGGATTGGGTTCAGGTTTTAGGGATTAGGTTAGAGTTAGGTCAGGTTAGGTTAGGTCAGGTTAGGTTAGGTTAGGTTGGGTTAGGGATTCGGTTAGGTTAGGTTAGGTTGGTCAGGTTAGGTCAGGTGGGTCAGGTTGGGTTAGGTTAGGTTTGGGTGGAGTCAGGTCAGGGGTTAGGTCAGGTCAGGTCAAGTTAGGTCAGGTCAGGTCAGGTCAAGTGGCGGTGGCCTCATTACTTCCTCTCTACCAACACAACTTCCCTCATTTTCCTTCATGACCAAGTTGATGATGAGAAGGTGAGGGAAAGGTGTAGAGGTGAGGGAGAGAAGGTGAGGAAGTGTAGAGGTGAGAAAGAGTGATAGTGGGGGAGGAGGGGTGAGGGAATGGAGGAGAGTGGGGGGTGAAGTCAGGGGAGGTGAGGGAAAAGTGGGGGTGTTGAAACACCTCTCACGGAGGAGGAGGAGGAGGAGGAGGAGGAGGAGGAGGAGGAGGAGGAGGAGGAGGAGGAGGAGGAGGAGAATGCTAGGTTTTGAGTTAATTTTAGGTGTGGTGACCTGTGTTGACCTCCGTGACATATTACTGACCTGTGTTGACCTCCGTGACTTATTATCCTGTGACATATTACTGACCTGTGTTGACCTCACTATTATCACGCTCACCTGACAGATGGTGATTGGCTAACATTCGACAGGTAAGCAACACCCAGTGTTCTACGACAAGGTTAGCTCTGGGTTGGGTTAGATTGGTTAGCTCAGGTTGGATTAGGTTGGGTTGGGTTTAGGTTGGTTCAGGTTGGGTTGGGTTGGGTTGGAGTTGGGTTGGGTTGGGTTTAGTTGGTTCAGGTTGGGTTTGTTTGAGTTGGTTTGGGTTTGGGTTGGGTTGGGTTGGGGTTGGGGTTTAGGTTATGTTGTGGGTTAGGTTGGGTTGGGTTGGGTTGGGTTGGGTTTGGGTTGGGTTGGGTTAGTTGCGTTAGCTCTGGTTGGGTTGGCTCAGGTTGGGGTTGGGTTGGGTTGGGTTTGAGTTGGGTTGGGTTTTGGGTTGGGTTGGGTTTGGGTTGGGTTGGGTTGGGTTGGGTTGGGTTAGGTTAGATGGCTGCCTCTGTGTTAACAGTATGTATCATATATACATTCCACATTATTGTGTGTGTGTGTGTGTGTGTGTGTGTGTGTGTGTGTGTCTATCTGTTTTGTCTGCCTCTATCTGTCTGTCGATCCTTTATGTAATTACGTATTTTTTTTTTTGTATGTATATATATGTATGTATGAATGTATGTATATGTATTGTATGTATATATATATGTATGTATGTATGTATATATGAATGTATGTATGTATGTATGTATTGTATGTATGTATGTATGTATGTATGTATGTATGTATGTATCTTACACACATATGCATCTCAACATACATCAGACGTATATCTTATGTATATTACTGTGTTTGTATGTATATGTATGTATATTTGTCTTGTGTGTATACGTACATGTGTGTCTCACTTTGATCAGGACTCAGACAGACGGACAGACAGACAGACAGACGGGCGGCTGACAGACAGAGAGACAGACAGACAACCAGACAGAGAGGAGAACAGACGGAACAGTAGCTCGGAGCAGAAGACAGACAGACAGACAGACAGAGAGATGAACAGACAAGAGAGACAACAGACAGACAGAAAGACAGACGAACCAGACAGAAGACAGACAGACGGACAGAAGACGAACGAACACAGACAGCAGACAGAGAAACAGACGAACCAGACAGACAGAAGACGGACAGACAGACAGAGACGAACGAATGGACAGACAGAGACAGACAGACACACAGACAGAAAGACAGACAGACAGACAGACAGACAGCGACAGACAGAGAGAAGACAGACAGACAGAGACAGAAAGACGACAGACAGACAGAGACAGACAGACAGACAGACAGACTCGTTATATTAACAGTAATGTATTTATTGAAGAAAAGATGGTGACAAAATATGTTTCCTCTGGTAGTTATGAAGACCGGGATAATACATCTCTCTCTCTCTCTCTCTCTCTCTCTCTCTCTCTCTCTCCTATATGCACCTGCACGTATAGCTGTCATCCCTTAATATTCTCCTCCATTATATAAAAGATATAGTCCGGCCCTATATGGCAATACACACACACACACACACACACACACACACACACACACACACACACACACACAGGTTAAAAGTGATTAGTTTTAACATATGTCAGTGTCTGGCTCTCCTTAGCACCTCTGCTGCCCCCCCCTGGCACCCCAGCCCTCTGGCACCCTCTGGCAGCTCCCTGGCACCCCCTGGCCCTTCCCTCTGGCACCTCTGCCCTCTGGCACCAATCTGGCACCCTGGCCTCTGCCATCTGGCACCCCTGGCACCCCTGGCACCCTCTGTGCCCTCTGGCACCCCCTGGCCCTGCCCCTGACCCCTGGTGACCCTGGCCTCTGGCACCCCTGGCCCTCTGGCACCCTGTGCCCTGGCTCCTCTGGCACCCCCTGGCACCCACTCTGGTAAACCTGGCACCCTCTAGCACCCCCTGGCACCCCTCTGTAAAACCTGGCTCCTGGCACCCCTGGCCTTCTGGCACCCCTGGCACCCTGGCACCCTCTGGCACCCCTGGCACCTTTCTGGTAAACCTGGCACCTCTGGCACCCTGGCACCCTGGCACCTTAGCACCCCTGGCACCCTGGCACCCTCTGGCACCCTTCTGGTAAACCTGGAACCTCAGCACCCCTGGCACCCCTGCCCCCTGGCACCCCTGGCACCTTCTAGCACCCCCCTGGCACTCTGTAATTAAAACCACTTGCTCCCCTGGCACCTCTGCTTCCCTGGCACCCCTGGCACCTCTGGCCCCTGGCACCATCTGGTAAACTGGCACCTCTGGCATCCTGGCACCCTGGCACTCTGGCACCCCTGGCACCCCACCCCTGGCACCCTCTGGTGAAACCTGGCACCCTAGCACCCCTGGAACCCTCTAGCACCCCTGGCACCCCCTGGCCCTCAGCACCCCTGGCACCCTCTGGTAAAACCTGGCACCTCTGGCATCC
>NW_024756583.1:0-32904 GCF_018991925.1 Homarus americanus | reverse complement strand
TATTTAGGTCATGTTGACCAGTTTCCTGTTGTTAGGTGCTACCTGCGTTGCCCTTATTTTATTGGTTGGTCTGATGTGATAAGAGCGCCTATTAAATTCGTTAGTGTTCTCATTGGTAATGTTCCCGGAGCTCGTGACCCTAACGACCCGGAACCTTTAAAACTCTGCTCGCCACCAGCGCAAGTCTCCTTGCCACCTAACCACGCCGCCTCGCCACCTGCCGACGTCGCCTCGCCACCTGCCGACGTCGCCTCGCCACCCTCACACGCCACCTCGCCTCCAGCAAGGGTCCAAGCTGTGGAGACACGGTCGGCGAAGGTGAAACGACTGCATCCCCTGGTTCTGCCGAAAATGTTGCCACTGACTGTGACGCCCAAGGAGTTCGCCAGGCTTCAAACCTCGTGTGCCACTCTGACGCGGGTGAAGGAGAAGGTGACTTTCGGGGAGGAGGAGCAGGCTAGAGATGGGTCTGTTTACAAGTTTGTTTGTATTAATGGTCTGTTACATAGGTCTTGTGTGTCATCCAAGCAACCAGCCAAAGTAGGTCGGGTTTTACTTGTTGTCCCTGCTGATTGCCGTAAGCAACATTCTCACTGTAGCTCGCAAGAGCCCTGTAGCAGGACACTGTTCTCGTAGGAAGACTTATATGAAGGTTGCTCATCAGTTTTACTGGCCAGGTATGGGAGCGGATATTAGAGCTTTTGTAGGAGTTGTGATCAGTGCCAGCGTATGTCTGCCAAGGGTAGAGTCCGTCCTGTTCCTCTTAAGCCCTTACCCATCATTACAGAGCCATTTTCTCGGGTAGCTATAGATTTTGTTGGACAGTTCTCACCCCCTTCCTCTAAGAAGCCTAAATTATATCAAGCTAATTTGTTAAGGAAATATAATAGCGGGACCCACATTAACTTTGCTTGTGTCCGTGATGACATTCCCAAGCTGGAGTCAGTCGAGGCACTACCCTGCAAGAGTTCCTGTGAAGTTCAGGCGCCAGACTCGGATGATCTCGGTTGCCAGTTACCGATAACACCGGACGGTATAGAAGAATCCTCTACGACTGGCAATAGGCCCAAACTTAAACCTGGACTGAAGTGGATCCCACGCGTAGTTCCTTGATACGGTCTTACGATGTTTGGACGTCAAGTGACCACTTATTCTTTTAATGTGATATCTATTCTTTATTTTGCTCTGTATATTTATCCATTTGTTGCAGGATTATGTTTTGTTGTACTAATCTTAACTTTTAATCTACCTTACAGTAGATTTTTGTTGGAGGATCTGTGTAAAGGCTGAAACGAGCGGGATGGTTGTCCGCCTCTTGTTTGCTTGTTCGCGGCCCCACTAGGGGGAGTAGACGGAGGTGAGAACGTCGCTGCTGCCTCGTTGCACAGCAGACACTACCCAGCCGTCAACACAGCTGTACTTGCACCCCGCTGTTCGTTCAAATTCTGGTTGTGTGCTCGACTGAAGCTCCTGGGGCTCATGGGCTGATTCCCCAGACCTTCACTATTCGGCTGTCAACCTCCGGACACCTGCTCCCGCTACTACCGCGGTTGCCACGTCATCGCCACTTCCTCCACGCCCTATCCACCGTCCGTGCCCTGGCGTCTCTCCTGTGTGGCAAGACATCGTCCACCAACGCCGGCTCCAAATGAGGAAGCTGCCCTGGACCTTCCCCCTGAGAGCGGATCACTGATTTACCAGAACATTCCACCGGGCTGCCACCGTAGGAAATATCCAGTAATTGTTTGACTCCCGTAATTGTTTGACTCCCTTAATTGTTTCTCTCCATTAAGTGTTAGACTCCCGTAATTGTTAGACTCCCGTAATTGTTTATTTGATATTTGTGTGAGTGGAGTCAATTATTGTGATTATTTTTCGTAGTAAAGAGATGTCAATCTATAAAGGTTGTTTGTTACCCCTTGGAAACCCATGGTTCTTGACTTTCCCTTTATAAGATCCTGATTCGGCTGGCAAGGGATTTATATCCCAAAGTCCCTGGCCTTTACATCGTCGCATCTCTGACGCCTGCAGAGCATCATCACTACCTACAGCTCCTTCTCCAATGCCTGCAGAACAACATGAAAGTTCATCCTGCCAAGTACGTCTTCGGTCAGAGTCTCGTCAAGCAGTCATCCAACCCCTACCACAAAAGGTAACTGCCATTAAGGAGTTCCTCAAACCCGAGACAGCGAAGAAGCTCCAAGATTTCCTGTGTTTAGTCAATTATTACCACCGCTTCATTGCCCAGGCTGCTGACATCCTCACTCCTCTCCACGATCTTCTCAGAGGCTACCAAAGACGTCTCACAAGCCTCTCATATGGACTCGAGAGGCTTTGACAGCATTCACCACTATTAAGTAGCACATCCCACGCCTTACCCTGCTGGCTCACCCTGCCCCCAGTGCCCAAACCACTCTCACAACAGACTCTTCCTCTACTGCCATGGGTGCCGTCTTACAACAGGAGATCAACGAAACTCATGCCCATTGCCTTTTTCTCACAGCGGCTTCAACCACCTCAATTCAAGTACAGCACCTTCGATCGAAAGCTGCTGGACATATATCTTGCTGTCAAGTATTTCCAGCACTTCCTCGAGGTTCGTCAGTTCATCATCTTCACTGATAATAAACCCCTCGTCCACGCCTTCGCTTCAGCCTCCGGGACACATACACTTCGTGTTCTTCGCCAATTGGCTTACATCTCGGAGTTCACCAGTGACATCCAACATGTCAAGGGCAGCCACAACGAGATCGCCGACACTCTCTCTCTTTGTATATCCAGCATTCTTCCCTCATCCTCACCCATGGATTACAGACAGCTTGCTGCAGCTCAAGAGAATGATGAAGACCTTGCAGCATAGAAGACATCTCCCTTAGGTCTTACCCTGTAAGAACTCCGTTCCCGGCACGAACATCAAGTTGTGGTGCGACATGTCCTGTGGGGAGCTTAGACTGTTCATGCCTCGCATCCACCGCCGCGCCATCTTGACCGCATCCATGGTCTCAGCCATCCAGGCGTACGGGCCTTCCAGCGCCTTCTCACGCAGCGTGTCATCTGACCCGGCATCAAAGCTGACACTCGGAAATGGGCTGCCCAGTGCCTGGCCTGCCAGTCCTCTAAGATACATCGACACACACGGGCTCCATTAGAAACCTTTCCTATACCGAAAGACGCTTCCAGGTAGTGCACCTCGACATCGTGGGACCACTTCCTGCATCCTGTGGCAACACCTACATCTTCTCCTGCATTGACCGTTTCACCAGGTGGATAGAAGCCAATCCCATGCCTAATGTTACAGCAGAGTCAGCCTTCCACGCTTTCCTGTCTGGTTGGGTCTCCCGTTTTGGTTCTCCCACGACTGTCATCACTGACCGAGGAGTCCAGTTCCTCGGCATTAGCAGGCACTGCACTACTGCATACCACCCTCAGTCCAACGTCATGGTAGAGCGGTTTCATCGTCAGCTGAAGGACGCCATCAAGGCACAGCACGACCCCTACAGTTGGACGGATGCTCTACCCCTTAGTGCTCCTTGGCCTCCATGCATCACACAAAGAGGACATGGACTGCAGCCCAGTGGATCTCACCCTAGGCGAACCTCTTTGCCTACCCAAGGACTTCTCTCTTACTCATGACCTTGCCTACTTCACTCCTGCCGTCCCTCACGACCTACTGGAAACACTATGACAGGCAGTTTCTGCCCCCATTCAAGACTACTGCTTTATGCCAACCTAGCCATTGCCCAGAACACACCCCTCCTGCACTACTCAACGCCGAGTAAGTCTTCCCAAGACGTGATGCTCACCGCAACCCTCTTCAACGCCCCTACGACGGACCCTTCCCGGTGCTTGCACGGTTTGCGAAGTTCCTTACGATCAATCGCAATGGCAAACATGACATCATCAGCATCGATCGAGTGAAGCCAGTCACCTTACCAGATGGTGCCCCAGCCCAGCATTTCTCTCGGCAAACCACGCCTTCACCTCCTTCACCAATCTGGCCACCTTTGCCGCCTGCTGCACCACCTCGTCCACAGCATTTCCAGCCGCCCTCTTTTCTTCCTCAGGTACCGACTGCTCCTGACCCTGCTCTTGATGAAGATCCTGCATCCGGCCCTGTGGATTCAGACATCCCAACCAGCGCCCCCAAGGACCTAGCACCTGCTGCGAGAGAAGCACCACATTCCTCACCTGTTCCTCCTACCTCTCAACCTTCTCATATCTACAGCCCTCCTCCTCCCTGTGCTTCTTCTCCTGCTTCTCCCACAGATTTTGTGTCACTCGTAGTGGCCGAGTGGTTCAGACCCGTGCCTACTTTGCCTTGCACGTGGGATACGACCTTGCCTACATCAAGTTTCCTGCAACGCCCGGAGAGGAGGGGGAGTATTGTAGTGGATACCCTCCCCTACAACTACTCTCCTGTCCTCGCCTCAGCCAACCAGCGGCTCCTTCCATCTCGCATCTCTGGATCTTAAGTAGGCAGAATCGTATAAATACCTGCCTGCCTCACCGAGATAAAACTAATGAACTACAACTGCCCAACATACAGAATAGGAGATTTAAACCCAATACATCCAATATTCGGCCACGGAAACAGGAACAGGGTAGGCACTGCACTGCATACTATAATGAACACAGCGAAGTTGATCCACCTAGGACCACACTTCATCACAATCACTGGCATTAACAAAACAACAACCCCAGACAAAGTCTTCACCAATAACAAGGCTTTCCTGAATTACTATATAAAATAAGGATCACTAACTACCAGTGACCCAGGTGGAGCTGAGGCACTCTCTTTTTCCCTACTTAATGATTTGGAACAAATAATCAAACACCCTACACGAGTTTCTGATCGTCACGATCAACTTGCTAACATTCCTGATCTTTGCTTTACCTCTAACCCCTCACACTATTCGTACTAAATTTCTGCCCCCTTAGGGTCTTCTGATCACAACCTTATTTCTATTAAATCAAACTGGGCTCTCTTGCTTGCAGGGTGAGAGATAGGGCATATCGAACTATGAAATTATCTCCTCCTATTACCCACTCCTCTTTCATTATTTCTAGGAATCGTTGTAAGGCTATTCTTCGTAGGGCCAAGCGGAATTTTATTCATAGAAAGACTGCTGTCCTGACTAATTCTTCCTCTAGTAAATCCTTTTGGTCCTTAACTAAAAACATCTGTAACAACTTCTGCACTCCTTCTTTTCCTACCCTCTTCCGACCTGATAACTCTATAGCCAACTCTCCTCCTGACAAAGCCAACCTCTTTGGCACCTTATTCTCCTCTAATTCCACCTTAGACGATTCCCACTCTATCCCTCCTACCTCTGCACCTCCTACTGAACCTATGTACTTTCCTATAATCTCCACTCGCAGGGTTGCCGATGTGTTCTCTAGGTTGGATGTGAGTAAGGTGCATGGACTGGATGGAATACCCCCTAGTGTTCTTAGGGAATGTGCTGAAGCTCTGGCCCCTGTGCTTGCTCGCCTCTTTCGCCTCTGCCCATCCCAAAGAAGGGTGACCATTCTAATCCCTCTATCGCCCCATTGCCCTAACTTCATCCCTCTCTAAGATTTTCGAAACTATCTTGAACTCCCATTTTCTCCGTTACCTTGAACGCCTTTCTCTTTTGTCGGATCACCAGTATGGCTTTCGCCAGGCGAGATCTACTGGTGATCTGCTCTCCTTGTCATGGTCACATTGACTGCTGGTCTGTTTTAAAACTAATGATTCTTATTATACTTCACGTCCGCAAAACATCCCTAGGAAGAAACTTGTCTTTCCCTCTTGTAAGGGCAGAAACGATCCTCCGGCTAGTTACCTCTGCTAACCCGCTCGTTTGCTGGTGCAGACGACACTTGGGGTGGTTGGACGGAGGTGATAACGGCAGCAACCCTCTCCGCCGCCGGCAGATTCAACCCAGCCGCCATACCGTCAGTATCTAGCTACCCTGCTGTCCGTCAATTTCTGGCTGTGATCTCATCATAGGTCCTGGACTCGTGGGCTGTGTTCCCAGACCTTCACCTATCAACTGCCAACTCTCTGGTCATCTACCACTACCGCCTACCACGGCCATCAGTTCATCACATTCCGTCGGTGCCCCGGTGTTCTCCTGCCTTTTCAAGACGTTGCTGAGTGTGGAGTGAATGGACGCCTCCCTGCCCTGAGTGTGCATCACCGTGTTCCAGAACCTTCCCCCAGGGCCACTGCCGTAGGAAATATTTGTTCATTGTTTGATTCCATTAATTGCTGACTCCCCTTTATTGTTCGATTCTATCGATTGTTGACTCCATTTAATTGTTTGAATCCATTAATTGCTGACTCCCATTATTTGTTTGATTCCTTTAATTGTTGCTTCCATTAATTGTTTGACTCCCGTAATTATTTGATGTTTGTTGAGTGGTGTCAGAGTTTTGTGTTATATTTTTATAGTAAAGAGATGCCAATCTCTAACGGTTGTTTGTTATTCCTCGGAAAACCATGGTCCTTGACTTTCCTTTATTAAGATCCTGATTAGCCTGGTAAGGGATTTCTATCCCTAAGTCCTAGGCCTTTACACCTCTCAACGTTTTACACCAAGGATCCCTCTGTAAGTCCCGCCTTGTGAACACAGTTGTCAATACGTTTATTCCACTTTCTACTGGCAAGTTCAATCTTGAATTAGTTTACGTAAATCAACTTAAGTAATTCGCCAGAGCCCGTGTCAACTGAGGGTCATCTTTCATTGTGTAACAGTGGGTTTGCATGTAAATTTTGTCATGGCAACTCGCGGGTATAAAAACCCATGTCGAGGAAAGACAGCCTTCCCTTAACGCCCTCCTTTGTTCTCAGGTATGTAAGCGTGTGTTCCCGCCGATATAGCTATTCAGTTTGACTTAGTAAATTTTGTGAGTATGAGCGTTCATGTTGTAACAGTGAAATTGTCATTTACTCAGTGTCCGAAGTAATAAAGTAAAAGTCGTCTGACGTTGCTAGATGAGAGATTGCTTGTGATCGAGTCATCACCATGTCTCCCCGTAACGCTTCTCCAACTTTGCCTCAGATACTGTGTGTGGGTTATTTGAACACCCCACCGGCTGCCTGGAATTGGTGGATATCTAACAGTTAGCTATATTGGATGATGTCGCCGATTCGGCAGGATTAATTTGCTCCATGCATCGTGGGGGCTAGACCTTGACTCTTGCCACGTGTTCGACTACCACCGATCATAACAGCGATCGTCAGTTGTTTTGTGTTTTACCCTGGGACACTCCTGGAAGTTATATGGTCCACAGTGTTTGTTGTATATGATTGGGGATAATTATCTGGAATATAATTATCCCATGTTGGGTAGTGAACCCATGTAATTTGTTTGTATCAGTAATAACGTGTTGTGTGTTGTGAGTGCATCTCATATGTACTAACAACAGTCTAGTGTCATGTAATGTGATGCCATGTAACACCAATAATGTTGTAAGAAGTGACAATATCTGATTGGCGTTGCAACTGAGAAGCCAAGGAGTTGATTCTTGTAGCTATATGTAATGTAATGTAACCCTAGTAAGGTTGTGAGGAGTAAGAGTGCAGTATCTAAGTGGAATTGCAGTTGAGTAAAGCCGAGGAGTTGCACCTTGGAGTTGTATGTTAATGCCATCTTTTACCCTACTTTGATTTCATATTAATAAACCTTTTCTTAGAGAATATTAGGGGTATTTCTTTGTCCCTCAGTATCCACCGTTATTTTGTTCAAGTGACCTTGATACCAGAATTACAGTACCCATGTGCCTACCCTCGCCATGCTACCAAAAAGAACTGAGGTTATGTAGTAACCATGAACTGAACTATTTTAGACAGAACAATTGAAGGAAATAAGACAGAGAAGTTGAGATAAGTATAAGGGCGGAAGTAAATCCCCGTTTTAAGGGTGGTCTTAGTGGTTCAGTAGGAGTAGAGATCCTCCACCCTTACAATAGTGAGTAGTAGTATTGCCTGCCCTTATAATGGTGGCAGCTTGTGCCCCCGCGTTTACATCCTATTGCACCCATCTTTGGTCATCCTCTCTTAGGGATTATGGGGAAACTTTCGTCGTGGCCCTCGACATCTCCAAAGCATTTGTCAGGGTATGGCACAAGTCTTTGCTATCTAAACTTCCCTCTTTTGGTTTCTCTCCCCCACTTTGTTTTCTCATCTTTAGCTTCCTTGAGAACTCATCCTTGGCAGTTGTTGTCGAGGGATCGATCTCTCGCTCTTTTTCTACCAGTAGTGGTGTCCCACAGGGTTCTGTTCCTTCACCTATTCTCTTCCTTCTTTTTATCAATGATTTACTTCACACTACAACTAATTCTATCCATTCTTACGCTGATGATTCTACTTTTCACTCTTCTTCACATTTTCCCTTTCCTCCTAACTCTCTAACTAGATCTGTTTCTAGAACTGATATCATTACTTCTATCAATGCGGATCTGTGAAGCATCTCTGAATGGGGAGGTAAAAACTTGGTTAAGTTCAATAGTAATATAACTCATTATTTACCAATTACACTTTGTAAATCAGACGATCTCCCACCAATTACATTTCAGGACGCTATCATCCTACCAAATTCTGAAATAAATATGTTAGGCCTCACCATTTCCTCCAATATGTCCTGGAAATCACATCCTTAAAAAAGCTAAAGCTGCCTCCCGAAAGGTGGGAATGCTGTACAGATGCCATAGCTACTTCACTCCTGAGCAGTTGATCCAAGTGTATAAAGGATTCATTCGTCCTAACTTGGAGTACTGCTCTCATATCTGGGGTGGCTCTTCTTCTGTCCAACTATTTGATAGGGTGGAATCAAAGGCATTTCGTCTTATTAACTCTCCTCCTTTAGTCGACAATCTCTCTTCCCTTTCTCTTCGCCGCAATGTTGCTTCACTCTCTCTCTTTTACAGGTACTTTAACGGGCAGTGTTCGGTGGATTTGGCATCCTGTGTACCGCCGGCAAGGCCGTGGGCTCGTAACACATGTCTTGCCCGCAGTGCCCACCTTTTCTCTGTGGATGTCGGTCACACGAGAATAACCCATTATAGTACCTCCTTCTTTCCTCACACAGCCAAATTGTAGAATGCTCTGCCTTCTTCTGTGTTTCCATTACTTATACAATCTGTCAAGCTTTAAAAAGCTGGTTTTCCGGCATCTTCGTGGTGTAGATTAACACAGTATAACCTTTTTGTTCTCTATTTTCAATTCTTCTGTGTGGTTTTTTTTTTTTTTTTTGCCCCTCAGGCCCCATTGTGGGTCGTTTGACCAGTGCCCGGGTGGGCTAATTCCCGTAAAAAAAACAAAAAAACAAGACCAATCCAAGTTCCAACAACCTCACGTTTGCAATTGCAAAAAGGAGACTGGGAATGTTACAGGAAGCAACTATTACAAGTCAATATCCCAGATCTCCAAGGCAAAATACTAGAAGATATGGACAACGAAACAGATACCCTTATACCTGTACTTAACATCAAAAAGGCAATAGAGAACATCATACCAATCACATCATATCGAACGCTACCACACATCAGGCCAACTCAAGAATTGCGAATGCTCCAAGTACAATATAATAACATAATGTTGTACAGTACATGCAAAACTATCCACCAACAATAGAGCTTATTAGAAACTTGAGGCAAATACAACAAAAGCGAAGAGATGAAAGTCTGACAGCGCACCAACAGATATGGAACGAACTAGTAAACAACCTGGATACCACAAGAAATGATAAGAACTTCTGGGGGAACGTAAGCAAATTTCTAGGAAATGAAAAACCCCAACAAAAGTACATAGAAGACCAAAACGGGAAAAAACTCTTTGTAGGAAAAGGGATAGAATCCGCATACAGGAGAGATGGAAAAAATTATTTCAAATATTGTGGGGTACGGGTTATTTGGTTCACACTCAGGATGGGATGGAGAAAGGAAACTCAGTGTGCTCTCTGTATACATATTGTATTGGATGTACAATGAAGCTTGGTGCTGGGAAGTGGCAGCATGGTTACAAGCGTGATGTAGAGAGAGCTGGTTGGTGAGGATGCTCGGAGGAGGACCAGCTTGTGGGTCGCCATGCTCGCCGGCGGGAGCGAGGGCCGCCAGGCAGGAGCGGAGGAGGGGGTGTTACTTGAAGACTGGCTGTAGGTAGAAAGAGAGGTAGGTCACCACGAGGTCAGGTCTTATATAGCTGAGGTAGGCGTGGCTTAATAGTTGACCTCCGTCATGTAAGGCGGTGCTGGTTGACCTAGACCACGAGACATACACTGAGGAATTCGCGGGGTCGGCTACTCAGCGACAAACAGCGTTTGTTGGAGAGGAATCCATTACAATATCAGAAGAAGAAATGGGCAATTTGACGAGGAACACGAGAATCATATCCGCAGAGATGGCTGAAAAGATAAATAGGATAACCCCATATCATGTGGTGGACAAAACCAGGCTCAACACAATAGAACCAATTACAGAAGGAGAACTGCTACATTACATCAGACACACCAGGATTCACAAAAATCACAAGAAATATGATCCTATACCTACCCAACAACTGCACACAAGGCATCCTTGAAATATTAAACTCAGCTTTGGCAAGTGGATACTTCATTGACGCATTCAAAAACGCAAAAATCATATTCATACCGAAACCAGCCAAAGACCTCACTCAAGTAATTAACTACAGACCAATTTCTCTACTCGAAGTTACAGAAAAACTATTTGAAAAGGCAATTAACATGAGAATCAGAAAACACAGGAGCGAGACGGGCAATGAAATAGGGTCACTGCCTAATGACCGGACCATTGTGGACACCTACGGTCCCCTAGGGACTTGATCTCACTCTCCTGTACTGTATATATTAGCCTTGTCAAGTATTTCTCCTTAGTCTGTACTCACCCTTGAAGATGTGAATTACACAAAAGCGCTTGGGAACTTCGTGTTTTCTTGTTTCTTTGTGGTTATCAGCATATACCTGGATCACGCGCACGTGATATTTACTTGCGCGCGCATATATATATATATATATATATATATATATATATATATATATATATATATATATATATATATATATATATATATATATATATATATATATATATATATATATATATATATATATATATATATATATATATATATATATATATATATGCCGGTTAACGTCCTAGATACGTTCTTGGAAACGTGACGTTAACCGAAATGGACGTTGTCCGATCATCACATAAACTTTTATTTATACTTATGTGTATGTGGAATACTATATACGTACATATACACTTTTACTGTTAAATCACTACTGTAATGTGATACAGGTGATTAATTTTTATCTCTTGTGCAAAATACATGACGTTTATATTAAAATTATTCACTGTTTTACAAGGATTCCAGCAACGCCGAGCAGATGGAGAGAGAGGGTGGGAGCGAGCGAGGGGGCGTGGGGGGAGGGGAGGTAGTACGTTTGACAGTTGGCACAGGCCCAGGTCTAACGCGTGTATATTTATCAGTTCTTAGGTGACTAAGCTTCTCTCTTATAAAAAGCCAGTGAAATGACCTGGGTGAATATAATTAACATAGCTGGGATTCTTGTAACATACTGATTAATTTGAATATAAACATGCTATAATTTGCACTAGACAAAACAATTTTAGTACTGTAATCAAATTAGTACATGTGCACTCCAGCTTTGCACTAAGGTCATTTATTTCTATTACGTTTCTTTTAGTATGGTGTGTGCATGTAAATGGATGAAAATAAATGAAGAAATCTATGTAAATCTACCCAAAAATACAGTTGAAAAACTTTTTTATAAAATGTACTACAGTACTGTACACTAATGTACAACAATTTTTATCTCTTGAGCAAAATATATGACGTTTATATTCAAATTATTGGCTGTCTTGCAAGGATTCCAGCAATGCAAATTATAATCTCCTAACTTTAGTCTGAGATATTATATAAGATAAAAACTGTAAGCCTAAAAGCCTGGCTGGGGGGGGGGGATGGAGCCCGCCACCCAGCGAGGGGTTGGGGGGGGTTGAGGTGATAAGTTTGAGGCGAAGGTCTCTGTGTGTTTATTTAACAGTCCTACTAAGCTTCTCTCATTTTAAAATGCCAGTGATATGACCTAGGAGAATATAATTAACATAGCTGGGATTCTTGTAAGATACTGATTTATTTGAATATAAACATGTTGTAATTCGCACTAGACATAACAATTTTAGTACCGTAATCAAATTAGTACATGTGCACTCCAGCTTTGCACTAAGGTCATTTATTTTACGTTTCTTTTAGTATGGTGTGTGCATGTAAATGGATGAAAATAAATGAAGAAATTTATGTAAATCTACCCAAAAATACAGTTGAAAAACTTTTTATAAAATGTACTACAGTATTGTACACTAATGTACTACATTTTTTATATCTTGAGCAAAATATATGACGCTTATATTCAAATTAATCTCTGTCTTGCAAGGATTTCAGCAATGCAAATTATATTATCCTAACTTTAGTCTGAGATATTATATAAAATAAACATAAAGAAATCACCAATCTTTTGTCTGGGAACACGAGGGGGTGGGAAGAGGGGGGGGGGGGGTGACAGAATGTCTGGCGTTTGTTTGTTTATTTATTTGAGATAAGATTTGACAGTTGGCGCTGAAGGCCTGCCTGCATGTTTATTTATCATTACTTAAGAGTGACTAAGCTCTTCTCATAATTTTCCACCCAAACGTCCTGGGTGAATATAACTTACATTGGAGGGATTCTTGTAAGATAGTAATTTATTTGAATGTTTTTTTTTTCAATTTAAATTTTAATTGTTTATTCCTTGATAGAGGAAGTGGGATCCTAGTGCTGTCACTTGGTACCCCTGTACCATAACACCAGAAGCAACTGGCCAGTGTCACAATATATACAGTTAACCGAAGTTAAGAATCTTATGGAAGGTAACTCGTTAACCGAAATCTCGTTAACCGAGACGCTCGTTAACCGAGGGACCACTGTATATATATATATATATATATATATATATATATATATATATATATATATATATATATATATACTGTGATGCGCCTACGTAACGAACAACTTCGATGATATACGTCCGTGCCCCAAAACCAAAAATAATAATAAAAAATATTAAAAAAAAAATCCGTGACACCTGCTGGACTGCCACTCAACGACCTTCTGACAGAGACACGATGATCCTCCCCATACTGGTCAGATATTATGTGTTAAAGGAATATGCTTCCTTACTTAGGCTTTTTTTAAGCATTTGCCTGCAGGTGAAATGTTAACCTACATCTATTGACGATAAAATCTTTCACCTACATATTAACAATAACACATTTGCTGTAATTAGACATATCTAGTTGCCTCAACAATTGCAACCCCAGTTACAATTGGGGTAGCAATTTCAAATTCTGTGGCATTACTAAAAATAGTAAAGTTTCTGGTGCACTCTAAGATTAAGAGAAAAAACGGAGGACTCAGGCGTCCTGATGTGAGAGAAAACGGACTCGTATGACGGGAGACCAAATAAAAAAAGCAGAGCTACATGTTTTGTGGACTACATTATTAAGCGTACCCTTTTCATCACTTTGTAATAGACCTAGCCATTGTCATGGTCACGATGACTGCTGATCTATTTAACTAATGATTCTTATTAAACTCCACGACCGCAAAACATGAGTGGGTTAGCGACCCCTGAGAAGACGTGTTTTTCCCCATAGAGCTACACTTGTGTTCCCTCCCAGAGTCCCGCCTTTGTGAAGACAGTTATCAATGCGTTGTTATTCCACTTTCTCCCGGGAAGCTCAATCTTGAATTAGTCTGTGTAAATCAACTCAAGTAATTCGCCAGACCTTTGTCAACTGAGGGTCATCTTTGAATGAGTAGCAGTTAGTTTGTTTGTAATTATTGTCATTGCATGAGTAGTGATCACTGGCAACTCAGGGGTATATATACCCCAAGATGAGCCAGGGAGAGCGCTCCCTGACGCTGCTTCAATGTTTCTCCAGATCCCATTGTGATTCTTGCAACCATTCAACAACGGCCCCGGATGTAGTAGATACCCAGCAGGGACCATATATGAAACGATGGCACCAATGCTGCCTGATTAATGTGCCCCACTGCTTTGTTGAGCCAGACCCCAGATTCGCCATGTGTCTGGCTACCCCACAATAACAACGGTCGTGAGCCCTAGTGTTCTACCCTGGGTTGCTCCTTAGAAGTATATGTCCACAGAGAGTGTTGTAACACGTATGTTAGGGATAATTAGTTGGACATAATTATCCCATGTCGGGTAGTGGACCCCTGTATATGCTAGTGTCATTTTTAACGAGTAGGTTGAGTAAAAAAATCTACAATGAGTGCCATGTAATGTAACGCCAATAATGTTGTGTGCAGTAAGAATGTAAAATCTGAGTAATTAATGTTGAATAAGTAAATAAGAAAATAAGTGATGAAGGAACTGAGTTTGCACTAAGCCCAGGAGTTGAGCTTGGTAGTTATATGATTAATACAATATCTTTCCCCATTGATTGCATATTAATAAATTTGTTCTTAGAGTACTTTAGGTGTATTCATTTCTCCCACAGTATTTTACCTTTATTTCCATCCAAGTGACTTGATACCAGAATTACCATACCCATGTGCCTAGACCCTCGACCATGCTACCAAAAGAATGTCCATGCTACCAAAAGAATAGGTGACGGAACAGAGTAAGAGTAAGACTAAGAGAAGTAAGTAAGATGAGGGTGGTGTAGATACAGGGGGAACCCGCACCCTCACACCATGCCTATGTGTGTTTATGATATTTACCATAACATTATATATATATTTAGTGGGTATAAATGGTCGTAAAATCGGAAACTTGGGGTTGGGTCTTGGGTGCCTGGAACTAATTAGAATAAATCCCATAGGTTCTGTACTTTCATTATCGGCGGGGTCCCAATTAGGCGCTATAACCAAGGGATGACTGTACTGTACTGTATATACTTGTGACACTGGCCAGTTGCTTCTGGTGTTATGGTACAGGGGTACCAAGTGACAGCACTAGGATCCCGCTTCCTCTATCAAGGAATAAACAATTAAAATTTAAATTGAAAAAAAAATTCAAATAATGGGACCTAGTGAACCTAAATGGCCCTAGAGTGGGCACAGTCACGTATGCATCGGGCACAGTCACGTATGCATCGCGTATTCTTATAGATTGTGCTGCCAGGCATACGTTATCTAGTGAATTTAGTCAATATTGTACAGTAACAATGGACCTAAGTGCAAACCTGTGTTGTACTTGTACTAAATGATTACGGTACTAAAATTGTTATGTCTATTGCAAATATAGCTTGTTTATACAGGTATTCAAATAAATTACTATCTTACAAGAATCCCTCCAATGTAAGTTATATTCACCCAGGTCGTTTGGGTGGCAAATTATGAGAAGAGCTTAGTCACTCTTAAGTGATGATAAATAAACACACAGGCAGGCCTTCAACATCAACTGTCAAATCTTATCTCAAATAAATAAACAAACAAACGCCAGACATTCTGTCACCTCACCTCCCCCTCCTCCTTGCGTTCCCAGACAAAAGATTGGTGATTTCTTTGTTTATTTTATATAATATCTCAGACTAACGTTAGGATAATAAAATTTACATTGCTGAAATCCTTGCAAGACAGAGATTAATTTGAATAAAAGCGTCAAATATTTTGCTCAAGATATAAAAAATGTAGTACATTAGTATACAATACTGTAGAACATTTTATAAAAAGTTTTTCAACTATATTTTTGGGTAGATTTACATAAATTTCTTCATTTATTTTCATACATTTACATGCACACACCATACTAAAAGAAACGTAAAAGAAATAAATGACCTTAGTGCAAAGCTGGAGTGCACATGTACTAATTTGATTACGGTACTAAAATTGTTATGTCTAGTGCGAATTATAACATGTTTATATTCAAATAAATTAGTATCTTACAAGAATCCCAGCTATGTTAATTATATTCTCCTAGGTCATATCACCGGCATTTTAAAATGAGAGAAGCTTAGTAGGACTGTTAAATAAACACACAGAGACCTTCGCCTCAAACTTATCACCTCAACCCCCCACACCCCCCCACCCCTCGCTGGATCGGTCCCTCCCTCCCTCCCTCCCTCCCTAATCTGCTCAGCCAGTGGTTTATTTAGGCTTACAGTTTTTATCTTATATAATATCTCAGACTGAAGTTAGGAGATTATAATTTGCATTGCTGGAATCCTTGCAAGACAGCCAATAAATTGAATATAAACGTCATATATTTTGCTCAAGAGATAAAAATTGTTGTACATTAGTGTACAGTACTGTAGTACATTTATAATATAAATTTTTTCAACTGCATTTTTGGGTAGATTTACATCAATTTCTTCATTTATTTTCATCCATTTACATGCACACACCATACTAAAAGAAACATAAAAGAAATAAATGACCTTAGTGCAAAGCTGGAGTGCACATGTACTAATTTGATTACAGTACTAAAATTGTTATGTCTAGTGCAAATTATAGCATGTTTATATTCAAATTAATCAGTATCTTACAAGAATCCCAACAATGTTAATTATATTCACCCAGGTCATGTCACTGGCCTTTTATAAGAGAGAAGCTTAGTCACTTAAGAACTGATAAATATACAGGTACACGCGTTAGACCTTAGGCCTGAGCCAACTGTCAAACGTACTACCTCCCCTCCCCCCAAGCCCCCTCGCTCGCTCCCTCCCTCCTTCCCTCCCACCCTCTCCCCCAACTGCCCAGCGTTGCTAGAATCCTTGTAAAACAGTGAATAATTTTAATATAAACGTCATGTATTTTGCACAAGAGATAAAAATTAATCACCTGTATCACATTACGGTAGTGATTTAAGGGTAAAAGTGTATATGTACGTATATAGTATTCCACATACACGTAAGTACAAGTATAAATAAAAAGTTTATGTGATGATCGGAAAACGTCCATTTCGGTTAATGTCACGTTTCCAAGAACGTATCTAGGACGTTAACCGGCGCATGACTGTGTGTGTGTGTATATATATATATATATATATATATATATATATATATATATATATATATATATATATATATATATATATATATATATATATATATATTTGTGTGTACAGAACAGTCTGGTGCTGGGAAGTTGCTGCTTGGTAGAAGAGTTGCTGTGGAGGAGCTTCTTTAGAGGAGGTTGTAGGAATTCGTGGTATAATGTTGTCTAGCACTCAGGATGGATGGAAACTCTAAGGTGGTTTTCATGTATAATATAAGTTATATGATTTACAGTCTGGTGCTGGAGGTGCCGTGTGGTGAGGAGCTGCTCAGTAGAGACGTTCGGTGAGTAGCGTGTTGAAGGAGGTAGATGTGCAGGAGCTTCGTTAGAGAAGATGTTGCCTGTTGCTGGCCTCCTGGTTGAATGAAAGCTGGACAGCGTGGAGCTTGCTGGAGGAGGTGTTGCGTGTTCAGGAAGATGGGCCAGAATGAGAGCTGGTTGGTGAGGAAGCTCAGAGAAGGACAGCTGGTGGGTCGCCATGCTCGCTGGCGGGAGCGAGGACCGCCAGGCAGGCGAGGAGAAGCGAGGGCCGCCAGGCAGCGGCGGAGGAGGAGGTGTTGCGTGTTGTAGAAGTGAGGCGAGAATGAATCTCAATGGAGAGACAGAGCTTATATACCCAGCAGCCGTGAGTCCTCTATGAGTCATGTTGGGAAAACCCGAGAAAGTCGCCGGTCTTTTGGTTCGGTTGCTAGGATACGGTGACATTGGAATGCGGATACGCAGTTGTAAGGGAGAAGTCCACTACAAGGTCTTTTCTGCTTAAGAGCGTGGTGTTGTCTGACCTTCGAATCGAATCGATGGGTGAAGTAAAGTGTGAAGAGATCTTGATACTGATGCGTAGATTGGTGGTACGAGAACTGGACTTGAAGAATGATTGTGGAGTTTGGAGGGACTTGGGGTTGGTGGATAGTGCAAGAAGAAAGGTGAGGATATTGGAAAGTAGTAGTAGGATGCTAGGGTCTTGGGGTTCAACCCAAGTGCTTCTGTTTTCTCATGTTTGTGTTTCAGCTAATTTTTGTCTTAGGTGTTATATTTATGTTAGGTGTTTGTATGTTTAACAAGTGTTGCAATTTTATGCCTTACATTTTCGTGTCCTAGCCAATTGTGGGGAGTCTAGGGCAGGTACTTGTGTTTCTGCGAAGAACATCCCGTCTTTTTATGATCTACTGTTACAAGTGGTAGGGCTACCAAGGTTATCACTGGGGAAACGTTGCATTCTTTCAATAGAGTGGAGTTGGTGTGGGTTCCAGGGCTCTCCTTTTACTGCGAGGGAACAACGTGTGTTCTCCTCTACCTTCTTCTGTCTCTTCCATCCATTCTGTGATTGGTCCTGTCTCTATATCTTCTAACTTTGTCCATATTCTTTTTGAGTGTTGGGGTAGGTAAACGTTTAGTGGTTCTATTTGCGCTCATTGGTGTAGTTAACAGTTGGTGACTATATCAGGATATCTGATGTTATATACATCCTTTATAGTGCAGCGGCATAGCCAAACAATTGTGCATTTTATGATGAAAGCATTAACTTTGGCAGAGATATGGAGTAATACATGGTGAATATTTTCAGATATGGAACCACTAGAAACTCAACCTCTGTGGGCGCCATATTGAATTTCAAGATGGCCACCGTTCAGGATACGCTAAACTATGTATTTCTGTTTTTACGGTTGCATATTTCATTCCAATGCATCAATATACATAATCCGGGTTACGAAAATCATTTGTGATAGTTTTCGAAGTTTATTACAATGAAAAAGACAAGTAAAAGCATTACACTGGAAAATTAAAATACAAATTTTCCGAACTCCCAAAACTTAAAAAAAATTTCTGAACATTCAGCTATTGAGGCCGAATCTCTGTAGATATTTGGCCTTAACAGCCACCTTCACATGCACAAAGTCCAGTGCATTTAAGTGCAGCTTTTTTGCACCTACAATTGCCACCGCAGTGTTTTCTGCAACCGCAAGAGATGAGCTCGTGGCATGACTTTGACACTTCAGAGAGTGTGGTCCAGAGTGGTTTCAGCTCATCACCCGACTTCATCCAACCCCAGTCACATGGTGATGGCAGAATGACAAATGCTATTGCGGCCTGTCCCCAGATATGTCCAGCCTGATAAGCTGCTCTCTTTATGTGCTGCTCCAGAGCTGCTCGTGTTGGTGGGAGATGCTCCAGTGATCTTGATTTTCTTGAAAACAGTTTCTTTCTCAGCACGTTCACGTCACAGCATGTGCTCGTACGGTCATAGAACAGCACGATGAATCTCTACAGTGTCGACAGGACACCATCAGGCAGCTCACTTGGGGTGGAAGCCAAAATGAGGAAGGCGGTTCTCACTTCCGGAAATGCATTCCATGTGGCCCAGGCTGTCTTCTTGCTATGACCTGCAAAGACAGATACCGTGTCGCAGCCCGTTATTGCATGAAACACTGGAAGAGCTCTCGACTTCTCAGGTCCCAGGGCCTTTGCAATCTGATGTGCTGCTATGTAACGTCGATTCTTTCCTGTGCCAAAAGTAAGCCATAGTTCATCTAATACCTCACTTCGTTCATTCGCTAGAGCAACTGCAAGGATGACAACATCTGTATCGACGGTACGAATGAGTATTCGCCGATGACCACATTCCAAGGCATCAGCTGCATGAACCATCATCCTAGTGTCGGCCTCTTCGTGGTTGCATGGTGCCAAGTTGGCAGTGTCCTTCCGGGGTGGAACAGTGAGTACCTGTTTCTTGTCTGTGACAACCAGCTGTTTACTTTCTTTGACAACCAACTGCATAACCTGTTCTGACAGTAAACTGAAGAGTTCCTCTTTGTTGTCACTGTTGCAGAGAAAGTTTTGCCAGTTGCTAGGTGGAGGACCAGAGGCAGTGACGCGTCTTCGAATGCCCTTGCCATGGTTTCATCTTACTGTTGCTTTTAGGCTCCCAGATTTCAGGTAGCAATCCCATACCGCGTCAAGTCGAGATCGATATTCGAGCTGTGATTCAACATAGGGAATGAATACAGCTGTGCTGTATTCTTGAAATGTCCTACTGCCTCCTGGCTTGAACATTTCCACAACGGCAGGTCCATCGAGTATAGTTGAGGTGACATGTGGAGCGTCAGTGATCTTGTCAGCAAGCTGTTCAAGGGGTGTGAGTAAGTCGGCCTTCTTGCTGAAGCGGAGTTTCCCATTACTGGAGAGTGCTGGTGGATAGGCCCGGTTTTCTGCTTGAAGAATTCGTCCAAATCACCCTCTCTTGTTTGACACGCTATGTAGAGCCTGGAGAAAAGTCCACAGTCGTCTTTTGCGAAGGCTAGTTGCTGCTTACTCCTAGTTGGAGACTTGGATTTCATAGAACTGAATACTGTTAGCTTGTTGAGCTTATTAGTGTCACCAATAGGCTTAGACTTGTCTTCAAGGCGTTCTCTTACATATGACTGGAATTGTTCTTGTCCAAGCTTGACAACATTTTGCACACTCTTCACGGCTTCTAGACACACGATTTCCTTTGTATGAAGAACCAATAGGTCAGCACTTTCTTCTTCAAATGGGTTTCCCATTTCTTCCATGACAAGTGTAAGTGCTTTCACACCCTGAAGAAACTTGTCTTGCGTCGTGTTGGTTTGCTCATGATGGTGGAAGTTAGCCTTGGTTTGCTCAGCTTTCTGCGATGATTCAAATTCAGCAATGACCCGTGCTACTTCTGGACCTGCAACCATACACCGTCGAAGTGCACTAGGGTTTCCAGTCAAGCCGACTGCACCATCATCACCTTTGATGCAGGCATTGTTCTGCTCATGGGCCTGGTCTAGTGCCATTGTAGAAAAACGGTGGGCTGTCTTTTTTGCTGTGAAATGTCCAACTTGAAACTTTGCAGCCACATCAGGATGCTTGTCCGAGAGCTCTGTCATGTCCTTCAGGTGGACTGGAACCCACCGAGAATAATGAGTATGATCCAAGGCGAAGAACCACTGACACAGTTCAGCCAGAGCATCCATGTATAGCCAGAAGTTTGATTCTCGGAGTGATCTAACAAACATAAAGATACTTAGCTCTAGGTTGAGGGTGGTTGCCCAGTGCTGAAACTGGGGACACCATTTAGCCCTTTGCTGACACCAGACACCAAACTCTAGGGGCTCATGACCATCACTTTGGGCATCTTCAGTGTATTTGCCATAAGCCTTGTGCTGTACGATGTTCACGGTTGCTGCTGTTATCTGATGGCCTCGCCTGGTGCGTGTGACGTGAGCAGCCTTTAGGAAAGAGTTCGCAGTTCCTGGGCAGGCAATATCGGCTTGCACCAGGGTTTCTGTCCACCCGCTACCCTGCAACCAACTGCCTGCCATCCTCAGAGCCGCCATTTCAATATGGAGACCGCCCAGAATCATAATAAATTTCTCTTCGTCATAATTTTCGGGCCAATTCCACTGAATCTGTTTGGCTATTGCAAACAATGGTTGGTCCAAGGTGATTACTGGGGTTTGACCTTTTCTTTCTTCCTATAGCCTATTATTTCCCTATGCTTCGCAGTATTAGACGGTCTCACAGGACTAAGACAGTGTCGTGGTGAAACCTGAATTTTTTTCCTGGATCCGCCCCTGATTTATAGCGGCCACTCAAATCCAGTATCGAGTGGTTCCATAACTGAAAATGTTCATATACCATTACTCCATCGCTGTGCCAAATTTGGTGCTTTCGTCATTAAATGCACAACTGTCATAAAAATTGTAGCTATGCCGCTCCACTATTAGGGCTAAGTTTTGAATTGTCTGCAGTTTCTTTATGTTTGTTTGTTTTATTGCATTTAGGGGAATTGGTGGATATACTAGTTGGGAATGGGCATAGGCTTTATATTGTCATGGTCACGTTGACTGCTAGTCTGTTTTGACTAATGATTCTTATTACACTCCACGACCGCAAAACATGAATGGGTAGCGGGTTAGCTATCCCCTAGAAGAGACGTGTTTTTCCCCATATATGTTTACAATCATGATCCCTCACAGTAAGTCCCGCCTTTGAACACAGTTGTCAATACGTTTTATTCCACTTTCTCCTGGCCAGCTCAATCTTGAATTAGTTTATGTAAATCAACTTTAGTAATTCGCCAGACCTTTGTCAACTGAGGGTCATCCTTGAATGAGTAACAGTTGGTTTATTTTTTTAATTTCTGTCGTTGGGTGAGTAGCGATCGCTGGCAATTCATTTTTCCCCACAGTATTTGACCTTTATTTCCGTCCAAGTGACTTGATATCAGAATTGCAATACCCATGTGCCTTAGACCCTCGACATGCTACCAAAAAGAACCAAGGTTATGCAGTAACCATTGAAGTAAGTAGAAAGAACAATTGAAAGTATGAGTAAGATAAGGGTGGCAGGTGAGAGAGAGAAACCAGCGCCTCGTACATTTGTAGTTAACAGTTGGTGACTATATCAGGATATCTGATGTTATATACATACATCCTTGGTGGATATACTAGTCGGGATTGGACATAGGCTTTATAGAACTTCAACTTGTTTTTTGCTGACAGGTTTCTGATGCGTTTTAATTTAATCACCATGTTTCTGGTTTTTGCTAGTTTTTAGGTGATGAATGATTTGTAGCCTTTTGTTGTTATCTTTAACCCTAGGACAGTGCCTTCCATGGCATATGGAATTACTTTGTTGTCTACTATGATGGGGTCTTTTTTCCTTTTAGCGATTGGTATTATTTGGAACTTGTTGGTGTTGGTTTTATCTTCCACTTTTTTTCGTACTTGTTGATTCTTTCTATTACGTTGGCAGTATGTTGTTCCATTATTACTGTTGATTTGCCGGGGTATGTGATGATTTGTGTGATATTGTCTGCAAAACTTATGTATTCACTGTAGGGAGCTGGTTCTGGTAGGTCTGCTGTATGGATATTGTACAGCGTGGGTGAAAGGACACTACCTTGGGGTACTCCACGTTTCAGTTATATGGGTGGTCCTATATAGCTGCCAATTGTATTTGTGCCATGCGATCGTCTAGGAAGTCACAGACGATTTTTTTTCTTGTGGATCTAGAAGATTTAATTGAAGCAGTTTAAATTTTAATCCTAGGTGCCATACTTTATCAAACACTTTCTTAACGTCTCTTACAATTTTGACTTGTTTACTTTCTGTTTTCTTGTTGGCTATCATTTCCGTGATTATGGCTAGTGCAGGATGTGTTCCCTTTCTTTCAGTGAATCCGTGTTGTCTAGGATTTAGTAGTATGTTTTCGTTCCTGTGTTTTCTGATTCTCATATTTATTGCCTTTTCAAATAGTTTTCCTATAACTTCGAGTAGAGAAATCGGTCTGTAGTTAATTACCTGAGTGAGGTCTGTAGTGGATATTTCCCCTACAACTACAACTGCCGTTTGTCGCTGAGTAGCCGATCCCTTTTCGAGTTTCCTAGCCAACGCCTCGTGGTCTAAGGTCGGCTTCTAGCGACGTCTGACAAAGCGGAGGTCAGCTATCAAGCCACGCCTACCTCCGCTATATAAGACCTCACCTCGCCGTGACCTGCCTTCTTCTTCTGCTCGAGCCCAGCAGCACGCAACACCTCCTCCGAGCAAGTTCCTCACCAACCAGCTCTCTCTACTCCACGCTCCCGAACCAGCAAGCTCCTAACCACGCAGCAGCTTCCCAGCACCAAGCTGCACTGTACATCCAATACAATATATATACAGAGAACGCATTGTGAGTTTCCTTTCTCCAACCCATCCTGAGTGTGAACCAACATCACGAAACCCCACAAATGGTGACCCCCGGAAAATTGCACTCACACATGATGGTGGAGGAATGGATCACTCTCCCTGTCTTCAATCACAACATTGAAGACTGGCTTATCCACACGGAGGCATCTCTCATCGGCTCTACAGCTACAGACAAACAAAAGTAAGTCGCCCTGGTCTATTCCCTGCCCACGGAAGTCACCACGCAAGTATCAGAGACCATCACCAACCCTCCAGCTGACAACAAATTCACTGCCCTACGGGATGCTCTGAAGACGAGATACCAGCAGCCCCACACCACTCTCCTACAAGACTTATCCTGTCTCTCCCTGGGCAACTGCACGCCTGCATGTCTCTGGAACGAGATGCGTAGACGGAACTCCCGCCACACAGACAGGCTTTCTGACACTATCCTGCGTCAGCTTCACACTCAGAAGCTCCCTGCAGAAGTTCGTCTTGTCCTCTCAGTATTGGACTATTCCACTACCTCGGCCACCTACGCAGCCACGGCAGACAGAGTATTCCACGAATACACTGCTGTGCACCATGCGTCCGCGCACAACTCCGCGGCCACACTTTCACTTTTCTCTGGTCTCGTCAACCAGATCAGCGCTCCCCAGGCGACCAACACCTCACAAGACATGCGGGACCTGCTACAGTCCCTACACCGCAGGTTAGACACCCTAGAGCAGCTCTGCTCCTCCAAGCATGCAGCTGCTCCTCTTCCTGCCCCAAGCACCACGTCCTACCAACCCCAACACACCCGTCCTGCCTCAGACGCCGCCCCCAGCCCCCAGCACAGTGTATCTACCCCCTGTTGGTACCATCAACGTTTTGGTGCTAACGCTAGACGCTGTGAGGCTCCTTGCAACCACACGGCGAAGCGACATCGACGGAGAACGGGCAGGCGCCACAACCTCCGCCACTATCAAGCAGCACATCACACGCCTTACTTCTGACCTTGACCACTTCACTCCTGCTGCCCGTCACGACCTACTACAAACACTACGTCAGGTGGTTTCTGCATTTAAGGCCAGCCTTCCCACCGCCCTGAACACATTCATCCCGCACCTCCTCTCAGGGCCAGATTTACCTACTTGTGGGCCCCAGGCCAAACTCATCAGTGGGCCCCCAAATTTATAGAAATGTTTGCATGTTTCAATAATCAATATACAGGGGTATATATATATATATATATTTCATGTAAATCCACAATGAAAAAACAATTTTGTTCAGGCTTCAATGGGTCACTGTTTTGTTAAAAAAACAGTGACCATTGGAATTTTTAGACGTTTAATATTGTCCCTAGTATCACATTCAAAATTGAAAGATAAATAAATGAATCCCTTCCATTTCTTGATATGCTTATCATGAGAAATGGCCAAAACTATAAATTTAAGGTATATAGAAAGCCTACACAGGTAGACAGTTTAGAAATCATTACAAAACTATAAATTCTATGTATATAGAGTTCACACAGGTAGATATCTAATTTCACCGAATCGCCTTGAAATGTACCTGAAACGTCAGTTTTTCATATGTTTTAAGATGTCTGCGTTATTTGTGACTTGAATTATTGACGATGAATTGAAACACATTCGTTCATTGCGCTAATAAACCTAAATTTCCAGCTTGCCGACCTGTTGTTTTAAAGCGGCTAAAAAACTTTCATTTTCCTTTTTCTAAACCAGTATTACCTCCTTGCAGGATCTGGTAAGAATACATGACTCTGCCCTATCGCAATGAATTTGTCCCGGTTAGTTCGGTCCTCGCTTCTAAATATTAATGTTGTTTTCAATTAGACTCCACCATTACTAATATGTTAATATGAATAGCCCATGTTTGAATGTAAAATTAGGCGTTTATTGTATCTATGGCAAATGAATTGTAATTATGTAGGTCAGACAGGGCAAAACACTGCAGCCTAGAATCAGACAACATAAGTATAATATCAGAACTGCATTCAGCAGTGCGTCAGAGTCAGCCCAAGCAAGAGAATAATGAACGTCACACCCTATTGCTTGGGAAAAAAGCGAAGACCTCAAATCAATCTGAAGTCACAGAAAGACTTTGTTGAAGCAGTTTGATTATAATGAAATTAATAACCTTAGTGATGGCTGTCCAAACTGATAATATGTTACATAAATTTATTTTGTCAGTGGCCCAAGGTTGAAAAATGCTTGAAAAACCTTTGATCTAGATGCCGTATGATAGTTTTTGTGGGTTCTTTTTCTGACCTGACTTAAGCCTAGTCACGTCACCTCCTCTCTGAAGCTTCCCTCTACGTGTGTGTTGCGTGGATTAGTGGATGTCATTTTGACCCGACCTCATGTTTTTAGGTCAATCTGTATATTTAAGCCCTCTGTCCATGAATCCAGCGTCGAAGATATCCTGAATAAAGACGAAAGCTTAAGGTAACGTTGCTTTTTGTTTCATCTCCCGTGTGATTAAGATATATATATATACATATGTTATATATATATATATCTCATTAGCCCAATAGCACGCGGACTTCTACATACAATCAACACCTCAACCCACCAGGATTCGAACCCATGGCCCACTAGCCCATGACTGTGACCGGGGAACGCTAACCGCTGGACCACCAGGATACTAAAAGCACCTTACATGATACGGGTAGTCCCCTATTAGAGGTTCACGCACCATAAGCTCGTTGAACAGGCTTTGTGTGAAATATAACAAAGTCTAGGATTGCTTTTAGTATCCTGGTGGTCCAGCGGTTAGAATTTCCCGGTCACAGTCATAGGCTCGTGGGCCGTGGGTCTAACTCAAAGGGTTGAGGTGTTGATTGTGTATATATATATATATATATATATATATATATATATATATATATATATATATATATTTCATTAGCCCAATAAATATATATATATATATATATATATATTTTTTTTACTGTAATTATTTTGCAATGGCCCAATGTCATGAAATATTACATAATATCATAATGTAAGAAATAAGAATTTCAACACAATGTGACACATCATTACTTTTAATCAAATAAGTTCTATATCATGTACATATTATATATGGGAATAATGAAAGAAATACAATTAACTTGAAGCATAATCAATTTTGCAAGCACATGAAGTACAGCAAACTGTGTGAATTTCAAAATAGCTTTTTCCTACTTTTTTTCATGGAAAATTTGTCAATGATACTGTTTGTGTCAAGGGATTGTAGGAGGCCAGATTCAATGCATAATAATGAAAGTGAGTTTAATCTGGTTTGTCCCATGGTAGACCTCAGGTGAATTTTCACCCTAGATAGAGTAGAGAAAGACCTCTCTCCTTCACAATTTGTAATGGGGATGGTAAGGAAAATTCTTACCAAGATACTAATGTTTGGAAAGTCATTTGTCAAAATACCATCTTTGGACCTCAGCAAAGTGGAGATGTTTGTCACTGACCTGTCAGATTCAGAAGACAAAATGTCTTTAAATTGCAAAAACTCATCTAGAACAGATGCTTCCAGGTCACTGTAATAGGTACTGACAACCAATTCCAGTTGGGTTTTGAGATCATCATATTTCATACTGCCATACTCCGTGAAGAAGCTAAACAGCTTCTTTATTTCTGAGTAGGCATTCACTCTGTGCTCTAATTCATTCCTAAGGCAATCTAATATAGTGTAGAAATTGTCCACCTTGAACTTCTCACATGGATCAAGTTGAGTTTCAGTGCCAACTGATTCATCAAAGAAATTTGTTCTCTTTTTTGTTCTTTTTGTTGTCTCTGTGTAGACAGGCTCAGCAAAAGCCCTAGCCTGATCTTCTATTTCATCAAACTGACCCTGTCTCATTTCTGAGACGAAGGAGATCAAACTCTCATACTTTTACTTTTACTTTTATCCTCTTCGCCACTGATCACTGATCGGCTTGTTAGCCGCTTGGGCGATCGGTCACGTCTCTGATTACTTTTCCTTTTTATTTATCTTCTTCACCAAAAGATCGGCTCGCTAGCCGCCCGGGTGATCGGTCACGTCTCTGTCACGCACTGTTGGCAAATACTGGGCATGCACCGGCTCCTGAATGTACCTGAACCCGCTCCAGTGTTGGTCAAGCCTTGTCTTGAAAGAGCTCACACTCTGTGCCATCACAACACTCTCTGGCAGATTGTTCCAAGAGTTCACAACTCTCACTCCGAAAAAGTTTGCCCTCACGGTTTTCTGGACTTGCGGCTTCTTCAATCTTGAGCTGTGACCCCTTGTGGGGCGAGCGTCTGCCAGCTCCAAGTAAGGACACTCAACTGAGTAGTGCCCCCTGAGATGCTTATACACCTCAACTAGGTCCCCCCTTGCCCGTCTGTGTATAAGCTAGGCAAGTTCAGGCGCTCCAATCACTCAGGGCAGCTGAGGTGCCGAAGTGCAGGCACCAGTCTGGTGGCCCTCCTTTGAACATTTTCAACCAACTGACAGTCCCAAGCATATCTCGGGGACCAGATGGGGTGACAGTACTCCAGATGGGGAAGCACTTCACTCCTGAAGATCGTTACTAGGGACGGACCGTCTAGATATCTGAACGACCTTCATACAGTTTCACAACTGACAGAAGGTCGGTCTCTACTTTTTGAAGTGATAAGCTGGCTGCATTGAACCTTGTTAAGATTTTATACCATATTACAGTAAGAAGTGCTGTTTCAAATGCTTCCATTTGTCTTATGAGGCCTTCACCTTCAAGCTTTGTAGCCACAGTTTGTCTACTGTCTACATATGTTCTCCAATGTTGACTTTATCTCAAGGTAATGTAAAAACACTGCTTTAACAGCATCAGCCCTCGCACTCCAGCGAGTTTCTGAAAGGGATTTCACTACAATCCCTTCAGCAGGTAGTGCAGCTTTCAAGTGATCCCATCTATATGTGGAGGCTGAGAAGAAGTTGTATAAGGCTTGCAAAAATCTGGAATATGAAACAGACCCAAGGCAACTGCTGGCAGCTGTTGTTCCTACAAGGTTCAAGGAGTGACCTGCACAAGGGACGTAATATGCCAGGGGATTCATAGCCTTTATTCTGGCTTGGAGACCAGTGTAAATGCCTGACATATTGGCAGCATTGTCATAACTCTTCCCTCTCATGTCACTCAAATCAAAACCAACATCTTCAATTAACTGTACAACAGTTGAGGCTACTATAGGGCCAAGTCCGTGGCCCACCTGAGAACCACCCCATGGCCCACCAGTTGAAGACCACTGCGGGCCTATACTTTTTGTACAGGGGCCCCATACTCCGGGCCCTATACTTATTGTACAGGGGCCCTTATGGTTGTGAATATATTATATAATGAAATACTCGGGGTACACTTGAAACAAGGTTATACGCTGGCACGCTGCGCGACAAATTAGTTTCAGTGGGCCCCCAGATTCCGGTGGGCCCTAGGCCAATGGCCTATTGGTAAATCCGGCCCTGGGAGTAGGTCTACCAGCATCGCTGGCTGTACGCTGATTGGCTGGTAGGCGCGCTACAGCTCAGTCGTCAGTTGTAGGGGATAGGATCCACTACAGTCTAACTGACCAATTTACCTTGTCATGAAAATCCATGCCATTATTCTTGGGGAAGTAAAGACGTGGCCTCCTTGAAGAGTTACTGCCATCTAAACCATCAGTGGGGTTTGCGCTCATTGTACTGATCTTGGTTGAAGAATAACTCTCACCAGCAATTTTCTTTCGCTTATCCACCAAGTGGGAAATGTTATATTCACTGCTTGTACCACCTGTTCCTCCTTTTATTCTTCTTTTTGCTATTAACAACTTAAATGGCTCTTGTTCTTCATATTCACTGCTGCTAGACAGCTCCAAATCCGTCAACAGTCCCCCAGCAGTACCCTGGGCTACATTGCTGTGACTGCTATATCCACCACCCAATTCCGTCAATGTATTAAGCGACCTGCTCGTTGAAGCTCTTCCGCCAGCCATGACCGTACGTGTCCAGCCAGGAAGGTGTAGGAGGATGCACCTGGGGTGTACCAACAGTAAGGAGGCGTATCATATGCACCAACGGGGTGAAGAAACTGCACTATTTGAGACTGAATGTGAAAATGAACTGAAGTTTTCGGGCCATTGAAAGAAGAAGGTAAATCAGGCAAATAAATTATTGGGTCTTATAAGAAAGTCGTTCAGATATCTAGACGGTCCGTCCCTCTTAACGATCTTCAAGAGTGAAGTGCTTCCCCATCTGGAGTACTGTCACCCCGTCTGGTCCCCGAGATATGCTAGGGACTATCAGTTGGTTGAAAATGTTCAAAGGAGGGCCACCAGACTGGTGCCTGCACTTCGGCATCTCAACTACCCTGAGAGATTGGAGCGCCTGAACTTGCCTAGCTTATACTACAGACAGGCAAGGGGTGACCTAATTGAGGTGTATAAGCATCTCAAGGGGCACTACTCAGTCGAATGTCCTTACTTGGAGCTGGCGGACGCTCGCCCCACAAGGGGTCACAGCTCAAGATTGAAGAACCTGCAAGTCCAGAAAACTGTGAGGGCAAACTTTTTCGGAGTGAGAGTTGTGAACTTCTGGAACAATCTGCCAGAAAGTGTTGTGACGGCACAGAGTGTGAGCTCTTTCAACATTAGACTTAACCAACACTGGAGCAGTGCGTAACAGAGACGTGACCGATCGTCCAAGCGGCTAACGAGCCGATCTTTTAGTGAAGAGGATAAAAGAAAAGGAAAAATAATCAGAGACGTGACCGATCACCCAATCGGCTAACGAGACATCAGTGGTGAAGAGGATAAAAGATAAAAGTAAAGTAAAAAGTGTACTATTCCAAATGTTACTAAATGTCACATAATACTTCCTTGAGATAAATGTATAGTATGTAGTGGACGTCTCCCCTACAAACTGCGTAGCACCGCCACCACCTGCTATCACATTCCAACGTGCCGTTGCCTAGCAACCAAGCGAGAGCTGTCCCCAGATGTTACCGTATCTTAGCAACGAAACTATTCACCGGCGACTTCTCGGGTTTTCCCAACATGACTCATGGCGGCTGCTGCTGGGTATATAAGCTCTGTCTCTCCATTGGGATTCATTCTGCCCATTTTCCTGAACAAGCAACATCTCCTCCAGCAAGCTCCACGCTGTTAACATTTCATTCAACCAGGAGGCCAGCAACAGGCAACATCTTCCCTAACGAAGCTCCTGCACATCTACCTCCTTCAACACGCTACTCACCGAACGTCTTCTACTGAGCAGCCCCACCACACGGCACCTCCAGCACCAGACTGTCTATCATATAACTTATATATTATACAAGAAAACCACATTAGAGTTTCCTTCCATCCTGAGTGCTAGACAACATTAATATCTCGATACCCCTACAAGTATATATCAGGTGCCTAAAGGAGAGCTCAGGTTCTCAACTGGCTCAGCCATGTTAATATTGTTATTATTATCCACTCTGTATCTGTGTTTTTCTGGCTAAATAAACTGTTTCAATTCAATTCAATTCTAACTGATGGCTGTTGTTATCCTCAGTGACTACATGACTAACAGCTGGGCACATTTTGTTCTTTATTTGTTAATTTAGTTACCTGGATATATTAACACACACACACACACACACAGTATATGCAAGTAAATCACTGTGGGTGCGCGTGATCCAGGTATATGCTGATAACCACAAGGAAAGAAGAAAACACGAAGTTCCCAAGCGCTTTCGTGTAATTCACATCTTCAGGGGTGAGTACAGACTAAGGGTGAAGTACAAAACAAGGTATATATATATACAGAGGAGGGTGAGATCAACTCCACAATGGTCAGGTATTAGGTAATGACCCTACTAATCTTCAAAAAGCACCGCAGCAGTCGGTAGTCAGGTCAGAGGGTAAGCTGACCCAACCTTCTCACCTGGTTACAAATCATCTTAATTACGAAATTATCCAGTTTGTTCATGCCAATACTCAAATTCATGTTGACGGATTCGGTATGTTTAATGAGACTAGATTCTATGATGTTCCTACTGTCAATTGAATTACAAGGTAATAATGAGGAGGCATTATCCCAGTCAATGCAATGCTTATTATCCCTCAAATGAACAAACAGAGCATTGGATTCCTGGCATGTCCTAACACTATATTTATTTTGTTTAAGTCTAATTACAAGATCTTTACCTGTCTGGCCTAAGTAAAACATATTACATTCCTTGCAAGGAACCTTATAAAGGAAAAGGCTGGGACCAAGATCAGACATAACTAGTTATTATACATGCGCGAATTCCATTTCAAACTCCACAAAATATATTTATGTTTTCTCCTCGGGGCTTACAAAAAATACATATATCCATATCAATCATATTCTAAATCACAAAATAGTTGTCTCTGGAGTTCCCTTAATGAGAGTCTGCTCTTACTTAAACTTATTGTAGTCCCTATGATACTGGGAAATATAAGAAATAAATGATCTAACATCTCTGAGGCATTGAGCAGTTGGTAGGAGGAACTTTACAAAATTGTACCAGATAGGAACTAAATAATGTAAACTTAAATCATAGCACTAAAATACTTTGATTGTCGATTGAGGAAAACTTAAATATATTGGAGTTTTCTCCCTGCTGCAGTTTCACGGACTGCAAGCCTCCTGAGACTCTTCCTCACTGTTGCTACTACTACTATCTGTTACGGGGTCCAGGTCCCGCTTAGAACTTGTGTGTTCACCTGTGCCCAGAGTTTTCACTTCATCGACAGACGTGGGTCCCACTGCAACCCATCATCCCTACTTCCTATAGGTATCTGTCACATCTGAGCCATCAGCTACCCTTGGGCCTGCCTGCAAATGCATGTGGTGGTATTACCTGAGGCCCCTCCTTCCCCACAACAATCCTATACATACTTCCCTCCCTTGGTTCAACCACCTGGGATAACACATAATATCCTCATACCAGTTGTCCTGATTTTATTCTTCCTTTCCATGGCTGTTTCGTATTGTCACACGTTGACCAACGTTCAATACTCTTTCCTAGCGCTTTCTTTTAACATACAGAAGCTCACTCTGACACTTACTCAAAATTACTGCTTCAACTCGGGCATTCTCTATCACTTCTGTGTAGGGCCACCCCAATCATCACACGAGTCCTCC
>NW_024756582.1:0-13710 GCF_018991925.1 Homarus americanus | reverse complement strand
GGTTGTTATAATCATCGTTGTGGTTGTTATAATCATAGTCGTGGTTGTTATAATCCTGGTCGTGGTTGTTATAATCATGGTCGTGGTTGATATAACCAGGGTCGTGGTTGTTATAATCATGGTCGTGGTTGTTATAATCATAGTCGTTGTTGTTATAATCATGGTCGTGGTTTTCATCATCATGGTCGTGGTTGTTATAATCATATTCGTGGCTGTTATAATCATAGGCGTGGATGTTGTTATCATGGTCGTGGTTGTTATAATCATGGTCGTGGTTGTTATAATCATAGTCGTGGTTGTTATAATCATGGTCGTGGTTGTTATAATCATGGTCGTGGCTGTTATAATCATGGTCGTGGTTCTTATATTCATAGGCGGGGTTGATATAATCATGGTCGTGGTTGTTATAATCATAGTTGTGATTGTTATTATCATAATCATGGTTGTTATTATCATGGTCGTGCTTGCTATATTCATGGTCTTGCTTGTTGTAATCATAGTCAGTGTTGTTATAATCATGGTCGTGATTGTTATAATCATAGTCGTGGTTGTTGTAATCATGGTCGTGGTTGTTATATTCATGGTCGTGGTTGTTATAATATATAGTCGTGGTTGTTATAATCATGGTCGTGGTTGTTATAATCATAGTCGTGGTTGTTATAATCATAGGCGCGGTTGATATAATCATGGTCGTGGTTGTTATAATCATAGTCGTGATTGTTATTATCTTAGTCGTGGTTGTTATAATCATGGTCATGGTTATTATATTCATGGACGTGCTTGTTATATTCATGGTCGTGCTTGTTGTAATCAAAGTCAGTGTTCTTATAATCATGGTCGTAATTGTTATAATCATAGTCGTGGTTGTTATAATCATGGTCTTGGTTGTTATAATCATAGTCGTGGATGTTGTAATCATGGTCGTGGTTGTTATAATCATGGTCGTGGTTGTTATAATCATAGGCGCGGTTGATATTATCATGGACGTGATTGTTATAATCATAGTCGTCATTGTTATTATCAGTCGTGATTGTTATAATCATGGTCATGGTTGTTATAATCATAGTCGTGGTTGTTATAATCATGGATGTGGATATGATCATAGTCGTATTTGTTATAATCATGGTCGTGGTTGTTATAATCATGGTTGTGGTTGTTATAATCATAGTCGTGGTTGTTATAATAATGGTTTGTTTGTTATAATCATGGTCGTGGTTGTTATAATCATGGTCGTGGTTGTTATAATCATAGTCGTGGTTGTTATAATCATAGTAGTGGTTGTTATAATCATGGTCGTGGTTGTTATAATCATGGTTGTGGTTGTAATAGTCATAGTCGTGGTTGTTATAATCATATTTGTTTGTTATAATCATGGTCGGGTTGTTATAATCATGGTCGTGGTTAAGTAACTTTCATAGTCGTGGTTGTTATAATCGTGGTCGTGGCTATTGGTAACGCGGTCGTAGTTGTTATAATCATGGTCGGGTTGTTATAATCATGGTCGTGGTTGTTATATCATAGGCGTTGCTGATATTATCATGGTCGGATTGTTATAATAATCATAGTCGCCATTGTTATTACCGTCGTGATTGTTATAATCATGGTCATGGTTGTTATAATCATAGTCGTATGTTAACGATGGATATGATCACAGTCGATTATATAATCATGGTCGTGTTGTTATAATCATATTCGTGGTTGTTATTATCATGGTTGTGGTTGCTATAATCATAGTCGTGGTTGTTATAATCATGGTTGTGGTTGTTATAATCATGGTCGTGGTTGTTATAATCATAGTCGCGCTTGTTATAATCATAGTCGTGTTTGTTATGATCATGGTCGTGGTTGTTATAATCATAGTCGTGGTTTTTATAATCATGGTCGTGGTTGCTATAATCATAGTCGTGGTTGTTATAATCATAGTCGTGGTTGTTATAATCATGGTTTTGGTTGTTATAATCATGGTCGTGGTTGTTATAATCATAGTCGTGGTAGTAATAATCATGGTCGTGGTTGTTATAATAATGGTCGGTTGTTATAATTGGCGTTTTTGCTGTTGGTAATCAATGGTCGTGATTGTCGCGAATTCTGCGTCGTGGTTAAGCAGTAATCATATTCGTGGGCTGGGTTATAATCATAGTCGTGATGTTGTAAATCAAGCGCCCGGTTGTTATAATCATGGTCGTGGTTGTTATATTTATAGTCGTGGTTGTTACAATCATGGTCGTGGTTGTTATAATCATGGTCGTGGTTGTTATAATCATAGTCGTGGTTGTTATAATCATGGATGTGGATATGATCATAGTCGTAGTTGTTATAATCATGGTCCTGGTTGTTATAATAATGGTCGTTATTGTTATAATCATAGTCGTTGTTGTTATATTCATAGTCGTGGTTGTTATAATCATGATCGTGGTTGTTATAATCATGGTTGTGGTTGTTATAATCATAGTCGCAGTTGTTATAATCATGGCTGTGGTTGTTATTATCATAGTCGTGGTTGTTATAATCATGGTCGTGGTTGGTATATTCATGGACGTGCTTGTTATATTCATGGTCGTAATTGTTATAATCATAGTCGTGTTTATTATAATCATGGTCTTGGTTGTTATAATCATTGTCGTGGATGTTGTAATCATGGTCGTGGTTGTTATAATCATGGTCGTGGTTGTTATAATCATAGGCGCGGTTGATATAATAATGGTCGTGATTGTTATAATCATAGTCGTGATTGTTATTATCAGTCGTGATTGTTATAATCATAGTCATGGTTGTTATAATCATAGTCGTGGTTGTTATAATCATGGATGTGGATATGATCATAGTCGTATTTGTTATAATCATGGTCGTTGTTGTTATAATAATGGTCTTTATTGTTAAAATCATAGTCGTGGTTGTTATAATCATAGTCGTGGTTGTCATAATCATGGTCGTGGTTGTTATAATCATGGTTGTGGTTGTTATAATCATAGTCGTGGTTGTTATAATCATGGTTTGGTTGTTATAATCATGGTCTTGGTTGTTATAATCATGGTCGTGGTTGTTATAATCATAGTCGTGGTTGTTAAAATCGTGGTCGTATTTGTTATAATCATGGTCGTAGTTGTTATAATCATGGTCGTGGTTGTTATAATCATGGTCGTGGTTGTTATAATCATGGTCGTGGTTGTTATAATCATGGTTGTGGTTATGATCATAGTAGTAGTTGTTATAATCATGGTCGTGGTTGTTATAACCATAGGATCGGTTGATATAATCATGTTCGTGGTTGTTATAATCATAGTCGTGATTTTTATCAATATAGTCGTGGTTGTTATAATCATGGTCGTGGTTGTTATATTTATGGACGTGCTTGTTATATTCATGGTCGTGCTTGTTGTAATCATAGTCAGTGTTGTTATAATTATGATCTTGGTTGTTATAATCATAGTCGTGGTTGGTGTAATCATGGTCGTGGTTTTTATAATCATGGTCGTGGTTGTTATAATCATAGTCGTGGTTGATATAATCATGGTCGTGGTTGTTATAATCATGGTCGTGGTTGTTATAATCATGGTCTTGGTTGTTATAACCATTGTCGTGGTTTTTATAATCATAGTCGTGGTTGTTATAATCATAGTCGTGGTTGTTATAATCATGGTCGTGGTTGTTATAATCATGGTCGTGGTTGTTATAATCATAGGCGCGGTTGATATAATCATGGTCATGATTGTTATAATCATAGTCGTGATTGTTATTATCAGTCGTGATTGTTATAATCATGGTCATGTTTGTTATAATCATAGTCGTGGCTGTTATAATCATGGATGTGCATATGATCATAGTCGTAGTTGTTATAATCATGGTTGTAGTTGTTATAATAATGGTCTTTTTTGTTATAATCATAGTCGTGGTTGTTATAATCATAGTCGTGGTTGTTATAATCATGGTCGTGGTTGTTATGATCATCGTTGTGGTTGTTATAATCAGCAGTCGTGGTTGTTATAATCCTGGTCGTGGTTGTTATAATCATGGTCGTGGTTGATATAACCAGGGTCGTGGTTATATAATCATGGTCGTGGCTGTTATAATCATAGTCGTTGCTGTTAGTAACTGGCGGTCGGTTTTCATCATCATGGCCGGTTGTTATAATCATATTCGTGGCTGTTATAATCATAGGCGTGGATGTTGTTATCATGGTCGTGGTTGTTATAATCATGGTCGTGGTTGTTATAATCATAGTCGGGTTGTTATAATCATGGTCGGCTGTTATAATCATGGTCGTGGCTGTTATAACTGGCGGTCGGTTCTTATATTCATAGGCGGGTCATATAATCATGGTCGTGGTTGTTATAATCATAGTTGTGACGCTATATTATCATAACCGCGGTTGTTATTATCATGGTCGTGCTTTGCTATATTCATGGTCTTGCTTGTTGTAATCATAGTCAGTGTTGTTATAATCATGGTCGTGATTGTTATAATCATAGTCGTGGTTGTTGTAATCATGGTCGTGGTTGTTATATTCATGGTCGTGGTTGTTATAATATATAGTCGTGGTTGTTATAATCATGGTCGTGGTTGTTATAATCATAGTCGTGGTTGTTATAATCATAGGCGCGGTTGATATAATCATGGTCGTGGTTGTTATAATCATAGTCGTGATTGTTATTATCTTAGTCGTGGTTGTTATAATCATGGTCATGGTTATTATATTCATGGACGTGCTTGTTATATTCATGGTCGTGCTTGTTGTAATCAAAGTCAGTGTTCTTATAATCATGGTCGTAATTGTTATAATCATAGTCGTGGTTGTTATAATCATGGTCTTGGTTGTTATAATCATAGTCGTGGATGTTGTAATCATGGTCGTGGTTGTTATAATCATGGTCGTGGTTGTTATAATCATAGGCGCGGTTGATATTATCATGGACGTGATTGTTATAATCATAGTCGTCATTGTTATTATCAGTCGTGATTGTTATAATCATGGTCATGGTTGTTATAATCATAGTCGTGGTTGTTATAATCATGGATGTGGATATGATCATAGTCGTATTTGTTATAATCATGGTCGTGGTTGTTATAATCATGGTTGTGGTTGTTATAATCATAGTCGTGGTTGTTATAATAATGGTTTGTTTGTTATAATCATGGTCGTGGTTGTTATAATCATGGTCGTGGTTGTTATAATCATAGTCGTGGTTGTTATAATCATAGTAGTGGTTGTTATAATCATGGTCGTGGTTGTTATAATCATGGTTGTGGTTGTAATAGTCATAGTCGTGGTTGTTATAATCATGGTTTGTTTGTTATAACTGGCGGTCGTTGTTATAATCATGGTCGTGGTTGTTATAATCATAGTCGTGGTTGTTATAATCGTGGTCGTGGTTGTTATAATCATGGTCGTAGTTGTTATAATCATGGTCGTGGTTGTTATAATCATGGTCGTGGTTGTTATAATCATGGTCGTGGTTGTTATAATCATGGTCGTGGTTTTTATAATCATGGTCGTGGTTATTATAATCATAGTCTTGGTTGTTATAATCATGGTTGTGGTTATGATCATAGTAGTAGTTGTTATAATCATAGTCGTGGTTGTTATAATTATAAGAGCGGTTGATATAATCATGTTCGTGGTTGTTATAATCATAGTCGTGATTTTTATTATCATAGTCGTGGTTGTTATAATCATGGTCGTGGTTGTTATATTCATGGACGTGCTTGTTATATTCATGGTCGTGCTTGTTGTAATCATAGTCAGTGTTGTTATAATCATGGTCGTAATTGTTATAATCGTAGTCGTGGTTGTTATAATCACGGTCTTGGTTGTTATAATCATAGTCGTGGATGTTGTAATCATGGTCGTGGTTGTTATAATCATGATCGTGGTTGTTATAATCATATGCGCGGTTGATATAATCATGGTCGTGGTTGTTATAATCATGGTCGTGGTTGTTATAATCATAGTCGTGGTTCTTATAATCGTGGTCGTGGTTGTTATAATCATGGTCGTAGTTGTTATAATCATGGTCGTGGTTGTTATAATTATGATCGTGGTTGTTATAATCATGGTCGTGGTTGTTATAATCATGGTCGTGGTTTTTATAATCATGGTCGTGGTTATTATAATCATAGTCTTGGTTGTTATTATCATGGTTGTGGTTATGATCATAGTAGTAGTT
This sequence comes from Homarus americanus, assembly GCF_018991925.1. Classification (NCBI taxonomy): domain Eukaryota; kingdom Metazoa; phylum Arthropoda; class Malacostraca; order Decapoda; family Nephropidae; genus Homarus; species Homarus americanus. The sequence continues at coordinate 7,546 of NW_024756582.1, read as the reverse complement.
GATATAATCATGGTCGTGGTTGTTATAATCATAGGAGCGGTTGATATAATCATGTTCGTGGTTGTTATAATCATAGTCGTGATTGTTATTATCTGTCGTGATTGTTAAAATCATGGTCATGGTTGTTATAATCATAGTCGTGGTTATTATAATCATGGATGTGGATATGATCATAGTCGTATTTGTTATAATCATGGTCGTGGTTGTTATAATAATGGTCTTTATTGTTATAATCATAGTTCGTGGTTGTTATAATCATAGTCGTGGTTGTTATAATCATGGTCGTGGTTGTTATAATCATGGTTGTGGTTGTTATAATCATAGTCGTGGTTGTTATAATCATGGTTTGGTTGTTATAATCATGGTCGGTTTATAATCATGGTCGTGGTTGTTATAATCATAGTCGTGGTTGTTATAATCGTGGTCGTGGTTGTTATAATCATGGTCGTAGTTGTTATAATCATGGTCGTGGTTGTTATAATTATGATCGTGGTTGTTATAATCATGGTCGTGGTTGTTATAATCATGGTCGTGGTTTTTATAATCATGGTCGTGGTTATTATAATCATAGTCTTGGTTGTTATTATCATGGTTGTGGTTATGATCATAGTAGTAGTTGATATAATCATGGTCGTGGTTGTTATAATCATAGGAGCGGTTGATATAATCATGTTCGTGGTTGTTGTAATCATAGTCGTGATTTTTATTATCACAGTCGTGGTTGTTTTAATCATGGTCGTGGTTGTTATATTCATGGACGTGCTTGTTATATTCATGGTCGTGCTTGTTGTAATCATAGTCAGTGTTGTTATAATTATGATCTTGGTTGTTATAATCATAGTCGTGGTTGTTGTAATCATGGTCGTGGTTGTTATGATCATGGTCGTGGTTGTTATAGTCATAGTCGTGGTTGATATAATCATGGTCGTGGTTGTTATAATCATGGTCGTGGTTGTTATAATCATGGTCTTGGTTGTTATAATCATTGTCGTGGTTGTTATAATCATAGTCGTGGTTGTTATAATCATAGTCGTGGATGTTATAATCATAGGCGCGGTTGATATAATCATGGTCATGATTGTGATAATCATAGTCGTGATTGTTATTATCAGTCGTGATTGTTATAATCATGGTCATGGTTGTTGTAATCATAGTCGTGGTTGTTATAATCATGGATGTGGATATGATCATTGTCGTAGTTGTTATAATCAAGGTTGTGGTTGTTATAATAATGGTCTTTATTGATATAATCATAGTCGTGGTTGTTATAATCATAGTCGTGGTTGTTATAATCATGGTCGTGGTTGTTATAATCATCGTTGTGGTTGTTATAATCATAGTCGTGGTTGTTATAATCATTGTCGTGGTTGTTATAATCATGGTCGTGGTTGATATAACCAGTGTCGTGGTTGTTATAATCATGGTCGTGGTTGTTATAATCATAGTCGTTGTTGTTATAATCATGGTCGTGGTTGTCATCATCATGGTCGTGGTTGTTATAATCATATTCGTGGCTATTATAATCATAGTCATGGATGTTGTTATCATGGTCGTGGTTGTTATAATCATGGTCGTGGTTGTTATAATCATAGTCGTGGTTGTTATAATCATAGGCGCGGTTGATATAATCATGGTCGTGGTTGTTATAATCATAGTCGTGATTGTTATTATCTTAGTCGTGGTTGATATAATCATGGTCGTGGTTGTTATAATCATAGTCGTGATTGTTATTATCTTAGTCGTGGTTGTTATAATCATGGTCGTGGTTGTTATAATCATGGTCGTGATTGTTATTATCTTAGTCGTGGTTGATATAATCATGGTCGTGGTTGTTATAATCATAGTCGTGATTGTTATTATCTTAGTCGTGGTTGATATAATCATGGTCGTGGTTGTTATAATCATAGTCGTGATTGTTATTATCTTAGTCGTGGTTGTTATAATCATGGTCGTGGTTGTTATAATCATAGTCGTGATTGTTATTATCTTAGTCGTGGTTGATATAATCATGGTCGTGGTTGTTATAATCATAGTCGTGATTGTTATTATCTTAGTCGTGGTTGTTATAATCATGGTCGTGGTTGCAATATTCATTCGGGTGTGTCATACGGAGGCGAATTTTTTTTTTTTGAGTTTGAAAAATCGGCCCATGGTATTAATGATGTAGTTCTATGTGCAGAATCATGTGATATCTTCAGATTTGAAAAGTTTTCATTTTTTGCTAGGTAAATTTTAACTTGAAATCTTATGAAAATTCAGTATTACCAACACCACTAAATAGCTTATTTAAAGTAAAGTAAATGTATCAGGTTAATTTATTAGGATGAAAATGATCCAGAATAGTGAAACGAATGATCTTGACACATTTACTAAATTTAATATTCCTTTAGAAAACAAAATCATCAAATACAAAAACCGGTTTTACTACTACGACCCGGTGTTGCTGCACACCATAGAGAACATGTCTTTCTTGCTTCCGTTTCTACTCATCACTTCCCTGCTGACCACCTGAGCTCGGATGTAGCCTTCCCTCCTCTCCTGGCTGTACACGTGACTGCTGGCCTCGCTCACTTGCTGTACACAACGCTCTATACTCTGGGTGTGCGAGGGCCAGGCAGGGACATGCATGGGGTTGTCCAGGAAAGCTTTGACTTGAACATTGGTGAGGCTGCAGGTAAGAGGGGGCTCACTGCCAGCCTGGGTGTTATCCAGATCTATGAGATCAGTGAGGGTCTTGGCACCTAGATTGACTTCAGGAGTCTTCCTGACCCTGAAGGAATCGTCACCAACTGATTCGTCATGCCCAGATCCTCTCATAAGTCTCATATCCAAGATCTTTTTGACTGCCACTCTTCTCTCCTCCTCATCCTTACTGCAGAGAATTGTCTGCAGAACTGCCTCGGGATGAGCATACCAGGAAGATCTCCTCACAGTCTGCTCCACAATCTGAACAACCTTCCTTGGCTGACTCCTCAGGAGCTCAAGCTGGAAGAGAACATGCCTCGGACCTTCGGAGAACGATGACTTGACCTTGGTGTTGAACCAATTTGGCAAGTAGACACTCACGATGAATTGGACAATAAGTCTCAGGTTGTGAAGCTGGTTCCCTTTCAGTTTATGATGAGCGACCCAAATTCTGCAGAACCTGAGAGCCGTTGTGAGCCACCTAGAATGTGAGACTGGACCTATCTGCAGGTAAGCAAGTCCATCAGGCATGACCCCAGTTTTGATGGCACTGCAAATCATGCAACCATAGTACTTGTCAGTACTCAGTCAATGGTAATAATGCACCAAAGCTCAGTGGAGGGCCAACTGTGATTTTTCAAAGCTCGGATTTATTTCTAACTCCAGTGGCAGAGTCAGCATCTTGCCGAAGGACCAGACCATCTGTTGTTTGAAAGGAATCTTGCCATCCAGCTCCTGGATCAGATGTCTGAGTGGCAACTCGTTGGTGTGGAGGTCTAAACAGTAGACCAGCTTCCTCCCAATATTCGCTCTATCACTGTATGACCCCCTTGCCACCCTGTGTTCGTGTTGGTGCTGTCCTCAATGGCCTACGGGTCTGGCACGATTCCTCTCTGAGCCAGTTCACAATGTTATCTGCCACTATCTCAGCTGGTTTCCTGATGTCATCTTTCTCTGGAGTGAAATGCCACAAATACTTCCCTCCTGGTTCACTGCAGCAGGAGTAGTGTTCCTCCTTGACCATGGCAGGGAACAACTTGTCAGAATCTCCAACTTTCATGAACACTTTAGTGTCATCCCTTTCCCCATCAAAGAACAAACAATTGATTCCATTTTCTCTTATCCCCTTATCAAACTCCTCTTCTAGGTTACTGACAAGTTTCTCCTGAGCTCTCCTTACTTTGTTATGATCTATCACCAGGTGAACATCATCAGGTGTTATCAAACCACCGTCAACCCAGGCAGCTGTTGCTATCTCTGCAGTTTCTCTGAGACCAGTGTGGTGTCGCATGCTGGCCAGAGCTATGCTCGGGATATCTTTTCTATTTCGAATCTTATGCCTGGAAGGTTTGGGATCATTATTTTCTGGGTTAGGGACAAAGTCACCATTCTCCTGGTCAGCACTCGGATCAGCCATGGGGAAGTCATTAAACTCTGAATCAGCTTGACTCCAATCATCGGCCTTTTTTACCTCACCCTGGGCCTTCTCAAGTCTCTTTTCCTCGGCAACTCTTCTCCTCTTCTGTCTCTCTGTGGCAGCCTCCTGTCTCTTGGACTCCGGAATATCTTGGCTAGAAATCATGAGAGCCCCTATACTGCCAGTCTTCTCTCTCCGTGCTTTGACAAATGCCAGTTCGATCACAGGAATCTTCAGTTCACGCTTGCAAATACAGGAGATGTGGGCCTCGGATTTACAGTCACGATCGTATCCAAACTCAGGACAGAGAACAATTGGGCACTTGCAAGTAATTATGTCAAATAACTGGTCCAGTTGCTTGGCAAAGCTGTCCTTAACTGCAAGTTTTCCTCTCCCAAGAGAGAGATATCTCTTGCCTTTTCCCAACTGGCTAGCAGTCTCTCACTAATCTTCTTCTGACTTGTTATGACTGGAGGCTTGAACTGAGCGTTAGCCAGAGTGTACTGTGCCAAGACAGCTTTGGTCATATCACTGGCAATGTCTGTGTTTGTGTAAGTTCTTTGGGTCTTTTCACTGATTTGCCTGATTAAAACACCGTATCTCAAAGCATCTCTCAATGTAGGCAACTCCGACTTCAGGAGCTCTCTCCCAGACCCAAGATAGTGACTGAGATGGCTGGATTTTTGGTTCCTCGTCCTGACACAAGCAGCCATCGCAAATATCATCAACTTATAAATGCATCAGAATCTGAAACAGAAAATAATATTGTTAGTTGGGTTGTTAAAGAATGAAGTCAGAAAGCAATGTTCACTATTTAATTGTAATGCACTAATGCAGCTGTACGTTAGATTTTCGATAAATTTCACGCTAAAATTTACCTAGCAAAAGGTTGCAAAATATTGAAACTGAAATTATTTTCTGTTTATATACACTAAAACTACCAAAAAAGTGATGGGCCATTAGTTTTAGCTGATCTTCCCTCCTATGACACATCCTAATATTCATGAACGTGCTTGATATATTCATGGACGTGCTTGTTGTAATCATAGTCAAGGTTGTTATAATCATGGTCGTTGTTGTTATTATCATGGTCGTGGTTGTTATAATCATGGTCTTGGTTGTTATAATCATAGTCGTGGTTGTTATAATCATGGTTGTGGTTATGATCATAGTAGTAGTTGTTATAATCATGGTCGTGGGTGTTATAATCATTGTCGTCGTTGTTCTAATCATAGTCGTGGTTGTTATAATCATAGTCGAGATTGTTATAATCATAGTCGTGGTTGTTATAATCATGGTCGTTTTTGTTATAATCATGGTCGTGGGTGTTATAATCATAGTCGTGGTTGTAATAATCATGGTCGTGGTTGTTATAATCATGGTCGTGGTTGTTATAATCATAGTCGTGGTTGTTATAATCATAGTCGTGGTTGTTATAATCATGCTCGTTTATGTTATAACCATTCTCGTGGTTGTTATAAACATAGTCGTGGTTGTTATAATCATCTTCTTGGTTGTTATAATCATTGTCGTGGTTGTTATAATCATAGACGTGGTTGTTATAATCATGGTCGTGGGTGTTAGAATCAGAGTCGTGATTTTTATAATCATAGTCGTAGTTGATATAATCATGGTTGTGGTTATGATCATAGTCGTAGTTGTTATAATCATGGTCGTGGGTATTATAATCATTGTCGTGGTTGTTATAATCATGGTCGTGGTTGTTATAATCATGGTCGTGGTTGTTATAATCATGGTCGTGGTTGTTATAATCATGGTCGTGGTTGTTATAATCATGGTCGTGGTTGTTATAATCATGGTCGTGGTTATTATAATCATAGTCTTGGTTGTTATTATCATGGTTGTGGTTATGATCATAGTAGTAGTTGATATAATCATGGTCGTGGTTGTTATAATCATAGGAGCGGTTGATATAATCATGTTCGTGGTTGTTATAATCATAGTCGTGATTTTTATTATCACAGTCGTGGTTGTTTTAATCATGGTCGTGGTTGTTATATTCATGGACGTGCTTGTTATATTCATGGTCGTGCTTGTTGTAATCATAGTCAGTGTTGTTATAATTATGATCTTGGTTGTTATAATCATAGTCGTGGTTGTTGTAATCATGGTCGTGGTTGTTATGATCATGGTCGTGGTTGTTATAATCATCGCTGTGGTTGTCATAACTCAGTCGTGGTTGTTATAATCATTGTCGTGGCTGTTATAATCATGGTCGTGGTTGATATAACCAGTGTCGCGGTTGTTATAATCATGGTCGTGGTTGTTATAATCATAGTCGCGGTTGTTATAATCATGGTCGGTTGTCATCATCATGGTCGGGCTGTTATAATCATATTCGTGGCTATTATAATCATAGTCAGGATGTTGTTATCATGGTCGTGGTTGTTATAATCATGGTCGGTTGTTATAATCATAGTCGGTTGTTATAATCATAGGCGCGGTTGATATAATCAATGGTCGTGGTTGTTATAATCATAGTCGTGATTGTTAATATCTTTAGTCGTGGTTGTTATAATCATGGTCGGTTGTTATAATCATAGTCGTGATTGTTATTATCTTAGTCGTGGTTGATATAATCATGGTCGTGGTTGTTATAATCATAGTCGTGATTGTTATTATCTTAGTCGTGGTTGTTATAATCATGGTCGTGGTTGTTATAATCATGGTCGTGATTGTTATTATCTTAGTCGTGGTTGATATAATCATGGTCGTGGTTGTTATAATCATAGTCGTGATTGTTATTATCTTAGTCGTGGTTGATATAATCATGGTCGTGGTTGTTATAATCATAGTCGTGATTGTTATTATCTTAGTCGTGGTTGTTATAATCATGGTCGTGGTTGTTATAATCATAGTCGTGATTGTTATTATCTTAGTCGTGGTTGATATAATCATGGTCGTGGTTGTTATAATCATAGTCGTGATTGTTATTATCTTAGTCGTGGTTGTTATAATCATGGTCGTGGTTGCAATATTCATTCGGGTGTGTCATACGGAGGCGAATTTTTTTTTTTTGAGTTTGAAAAATCGGCCCATGGTATTAATGATGTAGTTCTATGTGCAGAATCATGTGATATCTTCAGATTTGAAAAGTTTTCATTTTTTGCTAGGTAAATTTTAACTTGAAATCTTATGAAAATTCAGTATTACCAACACCACTAAATAGCTTATTTAAAGTAAAGTAAATGTATCAGGTTAATTTATTAGGATGAAAATGATCCAGAATAGTGAAACGAATGATCTTGACACATTTACTAAATTTAATATTCCTTTAGAAAACAAAATCATCAAATACAAAAACCGGTTTTACTACTACGACCCGGTGTTGCTGCACACCATAGAGAACATGTCTTTCTTGCTTCCGTTTCTACTCATCACTTCCCTGCTGACCACCTGAGCTCGGATGTAGCCTTCCCTCCT
>NW_024756581.1:0-22201 GCF_018991925.1 Homarus americanus | reverse complement strand
TCAAGACGGTCGTTAACACCAACTGCCCTTGACAACCATTCACTGCCAACTCTCCTTCTAGGCAGGACACAGCATATGATAGGGATCCCTCCCTTAGTCCTAATACGATCTATGGCTGCCTTGAACTTATCGAGAAGCTCCTCGCTCCTACACCGGCCAATATCATTGCCTCCTGCACTGAGGCAGATAATGGGTTTGTTCCCATTACCAGACAAGATATTGTCCATCCTGTCAATTATATCCCCCACCCCAGCCCCTGGCAAACACACCCTCATCCTATTTTTGTTTTTACCACAAAAGGCCCTGTCCATGTACCTTACCTGTGAGTCACCAACAATTAAAGTTTTTATTCCTTCCTTGTCATCCCTGCCCCTGACTGTACTAACGTCCAATTCGTCTATCAAGGGACTGAACGGGTTGGTACACTTAGCTGTTGTTGTCGTTGTTGTCGTATCCTTCGTGTGCTTCTTCACCACCAGCTTTGTCTTCACACTACTCACAATTTTCCACTCGCTTGATTTTTCGTCAGACACTGGCTTTACTCGTCCAGCCTCTCCTTTTAACATCGCCAGCTCTTTCCTTAATTTCAAGTTCTCCAACGTGGCCCTCTCAATTTCTAACTTGGCCCTCGCCAATTCTTCATTGGACCACTCCAGTTTGGTCAACAAACTCTCATACCCAAGACCGCACATAGCTCTGGCCATATCTGATAATTATCCCTCCGGAGCTAACCCTGCCGTGACCTTTCCCCTAGTGAGGTCAGAACACAACGGATGGTGATGGTAAGGATTGATGGTGATGGGTAATGGTGGTGGATGATGGTGATGGGTGATGGGTGGATGATGGTGATGGGTGGATGGTAGCAGTGATGGTGATGGATGATGATGATGATCGATGATGATGATGGTGAAGGTGATGGTGGTTGGGGGAAGTGATGGGTGATGGTGATGGATGATAGTGATGGTGATGGGTGATGTTGTGTTATGTACTTATGTGAAGCGGAAAAGAGTAACTAGACGGAGTGAATAACATAACATGAAATAAATATCTTTGTTTGATCCTGCTTGCCGATATCAACGTGCAATAAAGCGGGAATCAGCCTGAAAGAATGCTCTATACACGCACACTACAGTAGCTTATGGATAAAATGTTATCCAAAAATATGAAGAAAACTGATAGACGAGACTCAAGTGTACCAAAATCGTACCCTGAGTTTGGTGGCGACGTGACAAAGTTCCGGACCAACAATTTGACTTCCTTGTGTCAGACAGTTGACACGACTCTTGCCTCACCTCTTGCCAAGGCCACTATCAGACAGTACCTCCCTCCAGCACCTCGAGGAATACCACCTGGCCTGCTTTGTGTTGTCAGAGGAGATTCCCACTTAAGCTTTATTTGTCACAACTAAAAGCAATGAATCTGAACCTGTAACCAAAACCTACTCGGGGAAAAGGTATTTTTGTTTATTAATATCATCAGTATGCACGTGTTTTCATCATTCAAAATATGTATAGTGTTATATTTTTTATTAAGTGAAGATAAAAGGCACAGGAATATGAATAAATGTACGTACAGATATATCAAAATGACACCACTACACACCAGCTGCAGTCAAGATCGCGCACATTATTGGGTCACTCTCTTAACCCCTTCACTACGGAGACGCCACTTTTAATATTTTATTAGGTTAACACCAGATGATTTTATTTAGCTTAGAGGGGAGCCTGAACACAAGGGGTTATCTCACCAGTACACACAACACTTCCTCTGGTTAACGCTGACATAGTGATGCCTAGCTGGATTATACCATTCTCTCTTTCAGTAGTTATTATTACTTGATACCATCTTTTCGATAATCACAAAATACAAGATAATCGATAGAGTATTTACTAATTCCTCTGAAATTTTCAAATCATTTTATTGTTATAGATTTCTTGTATAAAGTTGATCAGGTCAATGAATATCACTTGGGATATCCAAATTAAAAAAAAAAAAAACCCAGATTTTTTGCACTAAGAGTAAATGTCCATCTCGGTGACTAAGCTGGTAACCTCGTTATACACGCGTGGGTTGTGTATCATGTTGAAGGAAAAAACTCTTCACATAATCCGTAAACTCTCTTGTTGTTATTATATCCGGTATTCATTTACCTTAATAAGTAATAAATCTTATTAACACCTTAATAAGTACAACGTCCTTATAATGGCAGAGGTTAAACACGTGAAAAAATCAGTGGTATTTTCTAGTATTGGAGAGGTGTGTTTGTGTGCGGATGAATACGAAGGTCGGTAAATCCCGATGTTTGATTTACGTCGCTACAACAACAAAGATTTTAAGACCGTTTTCGATGTTAGTTAATGCATCAACCACCAATAAGCAAACATTAGAGATAGATTTCCTTTTGATTTGTCCCAATTTTTTTTATCAAAACGGAAGAAATTCATCCTTAATGGAAGATTGTGTAACGTGTTTCCTGTAACAGTCTTAAAACTGGAAGCTATGATAAAAAGTGCGTGACACGTTATATAAAATGAAAAGTGTGTGATAAATTATATAAAGTAAAAAGTGTGTTATGAATTATAGGTAGTAGGCAGCTACCATACAGGGAGGTACTACCACCTGGGAAGATATTGGAAGCATTATGTGTTGTCTCATGGTAGACCCTGCTGCCATATGGCATCACGAAAATTGTGCCAAGTCCCAGGTTGCTGATCTGACTTTCTGCTTCATTTACACACAATTGTAGGGTCTCAACTTATTCTCTTGCTATTGACAACACAACATACATATATTGTTTCTCACTTTTGATCTTTTTTTCATGTTTTTATTTTTTATTTTTTTTTATTATTATTATCATCATCATCATCATCATCATCATCATCATCATCGTCATCGTCATCGTCATCGTCGTCGTCGTCGTCGTCGTCGTCGTTATTATTATTTGGCCCCCCCAGGCCCCGAAGTGGGTCAGTGACCTGTGCCCGGGTGGACTGATCCCCGTAAGAAAAAAAGATAAAAAATAAATAAAATAAAAATAATGTGAAAGTTCGTTATACATTATATAAAGTGAAAGTGCGTGGTAAATTATACTTTTTACTCTTAATTTAAGAAGTAGAGTAGATTGAAGGCGATGGTACAAAACTCACCCGCACCAGGCACTCTGAGGCCACGACTTTAAGCTTGCCTCTGAGTCATCATCTCTCACCCCGGCAGTGTCCATCCCCTGTGACTGTGTAATGTGTTCCCTGCAATGGTAAGTTTTTAAAGGCAGATTCCCAGTCCCATTCCAGCCCCATTTAATAGAGGAGATAAGGAAACTCTGTTATTAGATGAGGGTAGGAGAGCGAGGTCGTGTGTACACAGTCACTATGCATCTCACTCTCCCTTCCTCACTCAAGCTGACATTTCGCATCTTGACGTCAGAGTGAATAGCACTGTCACTCACAACCTCTTGCCTTCACTTACTGTGAAATATTCCTTCCATCTCCCTGATGTCATCTGCTTCACACAGTAGGTCACATTCCTCACGTTCTATGTTCTAGACCACTTTACATTACAGCTGTGGAACTTACTGCATATAGGTTAGGTTAGGTTAGGTTAGGTTAGACATGTAATACTTAAAGAAAACTCATCACCGGCAGCCACTGTAATTCTCTTTAGGCTAAGTAAGATTCCAAGACTGGACTGAATAAATACATTGGTGGTCATACCATAGTGTACAGCGACTGTACACTGTATGTGTATGGAGAAAACATTGCGTGCGTGCGTGCAGCCAAAGGGTTGAATTTAAACATTGGACAGAAAGACGTGGGTGGGTGGGTCGTTTAACAAAAGCTTTCATTACTAAAAGGAGAAAGAACACGAATTGAACATACAAATTATAGTTTACAGTTGATGGCAGGAGTTGGTCTCTTGCCCTACTGTGTGAGGTCACGTAAGCCACGTGGTGTAGTAAATCGTCCATAGATGTTGATATGAAGGGCCTCTCGTGGTCATGGAGACATCTGGTGGTGTGGTGTTCACACGGTGCAGTAACTCGTCCATAGGTGTTGATATTAAGGACCTCACGTGGTGCTGCATTAACTCGTCCATAGGCGCGTGTGCGTGAGTGTGTAACTTCCGTTTCTACTTTTAATGGCATTTTAATCAGTGATTGGCGTCATATGGTAAACTTGTATAACTATGTGAAGAAGTGGGCAACACCTTCAGACCCTCCTCACCCCACAGCCTCGAGTACTGAAGGATAAGAGCAGGTCCACCTGTGGGCCGCTTGTATATATCTATGTTTCTGGGGCATTTACTATAGTTTGATGTGAATTATAATATATATTAGTCAGTTTGTTTCTCCCACCACTGCTGCTGGATACATGTTCACCTTTTATAGAAACTTTAGAGTATTTTATCGTGTACAGACTGAGCATTGTTACCTACAGCTGCGTTTTCGTGGTAAGAGTTTTCATAATTTGTTTCTTAATATTTATTTTTCTTGTGAGCAATGATAAAATTACCCAGGTTTTCATAATAGTAAGTACAATGACCTGAAAAAAAATGTAATTCTCTCTCTCTCTCTCTCTCTCTCTCTCTCTCTCTCTCTCTCTCTCACGGTATCTCGGAATTTTCCCTCCTCGTTTTTGTTTCCTTCATGCGATATTCGTTGTTGGTACGAGGCTTTGGTTACAACAGAGGGCTCGAGCAAGTGTTGGGTTTCCTCTCTATTAGTGAGATTATATGATGGAATGTCAGCCACACAAACATAGGAAGCTATTGAGTGATATTTTATACCAACTCCAGGCGACTGTGCGCGGGAGATACACTCAAGTGTAATTTTGCTGAGTGACTCCACAAGGAAAAGGAATTTCTTTTTTCACTCACACAAAACCTTTCCATGTAACTGAGTGTCTACAAACCCGTGAAATTTTATTTTGTTCTTTTCTTCTCTAAAGCTAACTTTTTACCAACACCGAGATGAGAGTCTATTTTTAACTTCCATACACGCATACACACGCATACACACGCATATAAGCAACTCCGTATATACAAAGGTCTGTACACACACACAAAAGGACAGGTCGTTGAAGGTGAACCAGACACACTCACTCACTCTCTCTTAGCAGTTCTCTTTTCTTAGTCTTTTCTCAAGTTGTTCAAATGTTCTTCGTGTAGTAATATTAGTTCCTTAGACTGTTTACTGTTTTATAAAGGGGTTCTGTGTATATTTAGAAGAAGGTAAATTGGTTTGTTAATTATGGTTTATTTAATCCTACAGTATATTATTACCTTGTTAAGTTGAGTAATATTAATAAGTATTATTATTTAACTTTCTGGGCAATTTTTATACATCCCAAGTTATAAAAGATATATTAATCAATGCATCTCACGTGTTTCTTGGCTTCTTTATCATCGTCCTTTGTATATCTGTATATCTCTAGGCAATTTAACCCTTGTCTTTTAATACTGTTTAATCTTATGGTTAGACATTATTATTTTGTTTGTCTCGTTATAAGTTTCTGTTTTCTTTATTGTTTAATTGAATCCTTTTGTTTTTCTTATAAAATTCAATAAAAAATCCAGTAAGTATTTTTTTTACTTATTACAGCACAGTTAGCGAACAGTGAGTGTTTCTTTTACAATAAAGCAGCAATGACTGCACGGCCACGGTCACAAGACTGTGTGAGACATCTTAGCTTTCGCCAGCTGAGTCGCTCGAGTATTCGAGAACACAATTCAGTATTCACAGGATGTAACCAAACCAGAGATGGCCGCATCTGGCGGCTGGTGAAGTGTAGTTGTGTTCCTGTCCCTACTAACTCAACTTTGCATGAATATATATATATATATATATATATATATATATATATATATATATATATATATATATATATATATATATTATTTGTTTATTGATTTTTTATATGCAGGTAACGAAAGTTAATCATAACTACATCCTGTTGGGGGTGAAGGAGAACAGCCAAGTTTTACTACAACCACTTATGATGCTGGTTGGTTAGCTTATTGATAGTTTCACAACACTTTTTCTCAAGAGCAATATTTTTTCTGTCAGTATACAGTCTCTCTAACGTGAGACTGAGAGATTAGCTCTACGGGTGGTGGGTGTACAGTACTGTAGTAGTGGCCAACACTGTGACCCAGGAGGAGACAGCCATCCTCTCCTGAGATCTGTCTTAAACAAATGTCATAAGTCTTCACACTAATTGACAACCATCATGTGATTGGATGAAGGTAAAATGAGATGACGAGGGAGCTGTTCTAGTAAGAGAGAGAGTCAGTGTGAGGGTCATTTACTTCAGTGAGACGTTCCATCCTCCAGCCCTTCTTCTGATACACTTGTTTTTATCGACTATCGCATGGGATGTTACCTATTCAGTGTCTTGTACAGAAAGCAAGGGAGCGGCAACTTGTTCATGACTCTCTCTCTTTAGTGAATGCCAGCAGCTTCTTTGATCTAAGTTTAACTTAAAAACATTTCACAGATCAAGAGTGTCATCAACAGTATGAGGTACAACCCCGCTAGTGCTGCTCCTGCTCACACCTGTACTACCTCGTGCTAAACAATATTTGTGGTTCTAATTAACATTGATAAAATTTTCAAACTTGTCCAGAAATCTCATAATTCTCAAAACCAATCAAAAGGGTTAAAGACACAAAATCAGAGGTGTTGGTAGATTTAATTGACCTGACTGACTCACAAAGGCCATTCAAGGTGAAATAATATTAACTGCTCATGATCCTCTGTGTCCGAAGGCCTAAAAATAATGGTTTTAACGTCTTGTTGTTTTGTTATTATTATATTCTCTAATGAATTCAAGATTATCAACCTGTTCATGAATAATTTACAGCTTCTTTCATTTATATACATCTATTTATTTTCACTCACTGCCATATTTTTCATTTCAGTTTTAGTGAATAGTGAAAGCTTTCCTCTATGTATGACTCAGAGATAAACATCAAACGGTGGCAGTTTGAGTGTCAATATTTGTGCCAAAGCTTTTGTTTACTAACTCACTGCTAAAGAGACTATATCTGTCACGCTTTGAAAACTCTCCCCTGATTGTCACTCACCTAAAAGAGACTCTTCTGCTCTTCATTCTTGACTCTTTCCATGAACTCCCCGAGGCTGTTTGACCCCTCTTTCTGCGCAAACATTGACAATAAACAATGAAAGCCCCACTTGGACAGCTTGTCTCGGGTATTCTGAAAGTTTCGAGCCACGGCACTCAGCATCAACGGGCCGGAAAGCTTCCAAAAATTTAGTGGGTCGCTTTTAACTTCAAGATGCTCTCTAAGAAACTTTAAACCTCCATGGATTTTGGAGATAAGTTAAAGAAACAAGTAGAATAACCTAAAACACACGCGGGAGGGCATTGGAATAAAATAATGTCCTCCGTCTTACACATGAGATGAAAAAAAAAAGGTAAATTGTAGCGAGGTTAATGAGAGCATTATGCGGAGTGAGGTCGTAACATCTCAACTGCTTTTGTGATGTGCTTACCTAATGGCGGCCTCATGCCTTTACGATTATGGTGATGCAGTTTGTCTAGCTAGCGTCAGTCGGAGGGCTAGTGTGAGGATGGGTGAGGGCTAGTTTGAAGATGGGTGAGGGGTGGTGTGAGGGTTAGCATGGTGTGAGGGGTGAGGGCTTGCTTGGTGTGAGAGCTGATTAGGGTTGGCGTGGTGGTGGGTGAGGGCTGGTGTGATGTGAGGGTGGATGAAGGCTGGTGTGATGAGAGGTTGGATGAAGGCTGGTGTGATGTAAGGGTGGATGAGGGATGGTGTGATGTGTGGGTGGATGAAGGCTGATTTGATGTGATAGAGAGATACATAGAAAGACATAGCAAGCGAAGAAGAAAAAATAAATATAGACAATTAATTCCGAGATTTGTAAGAATAGTTACGAGAAAGGTTGAAGGAAGTACCAGAGGTGAGGGAGAATGAACACTCATGAAGCAGCAAAACCTGTGAGTGAAGAAGAGAGTGCGGGACATCGAGTGGTTTTGAGGATACCCAAGTTGATTCAATTAATTTATGAAGGTTCGCCATGTAAAGTCAAAACATGTGTGTGTTCCTCCATGCCACATACACTTAGTGACTAGGAGAAGTGATGACTACAGAACAGTAGCAGGAAGCTCTGAATAAACCCTCAGCCTTAACCAATTATATGACCGTCAATAGTGACGATCTATTCTATACCATATGAAAAATCAACATTAGACGAAAGATTTTGTGTCATCAGTGTCATTAGTGTCATCAGCAAATTTACTTATGTTGCTGTCTACGTCGATATCTATGTCGTTTATGTATATAATAAATAATAATGGTCCAAGTACTGAGCCTTGCGGAACTCCACTAGTGACGTTGCTCCAATCGGATTTTTAAGTGCCGTTAATGTTCACTTGGTGTTTCCTGTACTGTAACCACGTCCTAATCCACTCTAAAATGGATTAGGGCGTGGTTACAGTACTAGTGCCATCCTCGTGTAACACAGTACCAGTGCCATCTTCGTGTAATACAGTACTAGTGCCATCCTCGTGTAACACAATATTAGTGCCATCCTCGGACAGTACTAGTGCCATCCTCGTGTAACACAGTACTAGTGCCATCCTCGTGTAACACAGTACTAGTGCCATCCTCGTGTAACACAGTACTAGTGCCATCCTCGTGTAATACAGTAATAGTGCCATCCTCGTGTAACACAGTACTAGTGCCATCCTCGTGTAATACAGTACTAGTGCCATCCTCGTGTAACACAGTACTAGTGCCATCCTCGTGTAATACAGTAATAGTGCCATCCTCGTGTAATACAGTAATAGTGCCATCCTCGTGTAATACAGTAATAGTGCCATCCTCGTGTAACACAGTACTAGTGCCATCCTCGTGTAATACAGTAATAGTGCCATCTCGTGTAATACAGTACTAGTGCCATCCTCGTGTGTACCAACACAGTACTAGTGCCATCCTCGTGTAACACAGTACTAGTGCCATCCTCGTGTAACACAGTACTAGTGCCATCCTCGTGTAACACAGTACTAGTGCCATCCTCGTGTAACACAGTACTAGTGCCATCCTCGTGTAACACAGTACTAGTGCCATCCTCGTGTAATACAGTACTAGTGCCATCCTCGTGTAACACAGTACTAGTGCCATCCTCGTGTAATACAGTAATAGTGCCATCCTCGTGTAATACAGTAATAGTGCCATCCTCGTGTAATACAGTAATAGTGCCATCCTCGTGTAACACAGTACTAGTGCCATCCTCGTGTAATACAGTAATAGTGCCATCCTCGTGTAATACAGTACTAGTGCCATCCTCGTGTAACACAATATTAGTGCCATCCTCGTAACACACAGCAATTAGTGCCATCCTCGTGTAACACAGCACTAGTGCCATCCTCGTGTAATACATCCTCGTAGTACGCCATCCCGTGTACATACAGTAAGCCATCCTCGTGTAACACAGCACTATGCTATCTCGTGTGTAACATTGGCAATTAGTGCCATCCCCGTAGTAACACAGTACCAGTGCTATCCTCGTGTAACACAGTACTAGTGCCATCCTCGTAACACAGCACTAGTGCCATCCTCGTGTAACACAGTACCAGTGCCATCCTCGTAACACAGTAATTAGTGCCATCCTCGTGTAATACAGTAATAGTGCCATCCTCGTGTAACACAGTACTAGTGCCATCCTCGTGTAATACAGTAATAGTGCCATCCTCGTGTAACACAGTACTAGTGCCATCCTCGTGTAACACAATATTAGTGCCATCCTCGTGTAATACAGTAATAGTGCCATCCTCGTGTAATACAGTAATAGTGCCATCCTCGTGTAATACAGTAATAGTGCCATCCTCGTGTAACACAGTACTAGTGCCATCCTCGTGTAATACAGTAATAGTGCCATCCTCGTGTAACACAGTACTAGTGCCATCCTCGTGTAACACAATATTAGTGCCATCCTCGTGTAATACAGTAATAGTGCCATCCTCGTGTAATACAGTAATAGTGCCATCCTCGTGTAATACAGTAATAGTGCCATCCTCGTGTAACACAGTACTAGTGCCATCCTCGTGTAATACAGTAATAGTGCCATCCTCGTGTAACACAGTACTAGTGCCATCCTCGTGTAACACAATATTAGTGCCATCCTCGTGTAATACAGTAATAGTGCCATCCTCGTGTAATACAGTAATAGTGCCATCCTCGTGTAATACAGTAATAGTGCCATCCTCGTGTAACACAGTACTAGTGCCATCCTCGTGTAACACAGTATAATGCCATCCTCATGTAATACAATAATAGTGCCATCTTCATTGCTTAATACAGTACTGGTACCATCCTCGTGTAACACAATATTAGTACCATCCTCAGACAGTACTAGTGCCATCTTCAATGTAACACAGTACTAAGTACCCATCCCTCGTATAACACAGTACTAGTGCCATCCTCATTAACACAATGCCTAGTGCCATCCTCTCGTGCTGTACAGTACTAGTGCCAAATCCTCGTCAGCAACACCATGCACGTGCCATCCTCTCGTGTAACACAATTGCTAGTGCCATCCTCGTATAACACAGTACTAGTGCCATCCTCGTGTAACACAGTACCAGTGCCATCTTCGTGTAATACAGTACTAGTGCCATCCTCGTGTAACACAATATTAGTGCCATCCTCGGACAGTACTAGTGCCATCCTCGTGTAACACAGTACTAGTGCCATCCTCGTGTAACACAGTACTAGTGCCATCCTCGTGTAACACAGTACTAGTGCCATCCTCGTGTAATACAGTAATAGTGCCATCCTCGTGTAACACAGTACTAGTGCCATCCTCGTGTAATGCAATAATAATTGCCATCCTCGTGTAATACAGTAATAATGCCATCTCATGTATACAGTACTAGTGCCATCCTCGTGTAACACAATGCCCCAAATTGCATCTCGTAACACAGTATAGTACCCATCCTCGTGTAACACAGTACTAATTATATCCTCGTGTAACACAGTACTAGTGCTAATCCTCATTAATAATACAGTACTAGTGCCATCCTCGTGTAATACAGTAATAGTGCCAACTCCATTGTAACACAGTACTGGTGCCATCCTCATTAATAACACAGTACTAGTGCCATCCTCGTGTAACACAGTACTGAGTACCATCCTCGTATAACACAGTACTAGTGCCATCCTCGTGTAACACACCAATGCCAATGCCATCCTCGTACGCTAGTACAATGCCATCCTCGTGTAACACAGTACTAGTACCCATCCTCATTAACACAGTACCAGTACCCATCCTCGTGTAACACAGTACTAGTGCCATCCTCGTGTAACACAGTACCAGTGCCATCCTCGTGTAACACAGTACTAGTGCCATCCTCGTGTAACACAGTACTAGTGCCATCCTCGTGTAACACAGTACTAGTGCCATCCTCGTGTAACACAGTACTAGTGCCATCCTCGTGTAACACAGTACTAGTGCCATCCTCGTGTAACACAGTACTAGTGCCATCCTCGTGTAACACAGTACTAGTGTCATCCTCGTGTAGCACAGTACTAGTGCCATCCTCGTGTAACACAGTACTAGTGCCATCCTCGTGTAACACAGTACTAGTGCCATCCTCGTGTAACACAATGCTAGTGCCATCCTCGTGTAACTGCCTAGTGCCATCCTCATTATAACACAGTACTAGTGCCATCCTCGTGTAACACAGTACTAGTGCCATCTTCGTATAATACAGTAATAATTGCCATCCTCATTGTAACACAGTATAATGCCATCTCATTGTAACACAGTATAGTGCCATCCTCGTGTAATACAGTACTAATTACTTATCCTCGTAACACAGTACTAATTGCCATCCTCATTAATAACACAGTACTAGTGCCATCCTCGTGTAACACAGTATAGTGCCATCCTCGTGTAACACAATAGTACTAATTACCATCCCCTCGTGTAACACAAAGTACTAAAATTGCCATCCTCCGGTAATAACACAGTACTAGTGCCATCCTCGTGTAACACAGTACTAGTGCCATCCTCGTGTAACACAGTACTAGTGCCATCCTCGTGTAACACAGTACTAGTGCCATCCTCGTGTAATACAGTAATAGTGACATCCTCGTGTAACACAGTACTAGTGCCATCCTCGTGTAACACAGTACTAGTGCCATCCTCGTACAACTCCTTACCTGCGCGCCAAGCCGCGGTGAAGACGAAGGCCAAAATCTTCTCCTTCAGGCGCTGGAGGCGGGGATTCTCGATGGCGTCCAGCGAATAGTGGTTAAGAATGGGGACCAAGGGCCTGTGGTCTGTGATGAGGTCGAAGTGCTGTAGGCCAATCAAGTAGAACTTGCACTTCGATAAGGCCCATACCACTGCCAGCAGCTCCAGCTCGATGGTAGCGTAGCGAGACTCAGCATCGGTGAGGAAGCGAGAGCCACACTGTACGAGCCGGTACTTTCCTCCACCGTGATCCTGGAGAAGGGCGTAACCAACCCCGTACAGGCGCGAGGCGTCTGTCTGGAGGACGGTGGGGAGCGCTGGGTCGAAAGTAGCGAGGATAGGTGGACTTGACAGGGCCTCCTTCACCTTATGAAAGGCGAGGTCGTGGTCAGGGGTCCACGTGAACGTCCTCTTGGGGCTCATCAGGGGGCGGAGAGGCCCGGCAGCGGCGGAGACGTCAGGGGAAAATTCTGCCAGCTGGTTCACCAGGCCCATGAAAGACCTGAGATCCGTAAGGTTGGCAGGTTTCGCAAAGTCCGCTATGGCGCGAACTTTCTCCGGGTCCGCAGCAATGCCATCCCTTGAGAGTCGGTAGCCGCAGAAAGACACTGCAGGTGCGGCCAAGACGAACTTCTCGGCATTCAGAGTGATGCCGTGCGTCCTACACCTGGTCAGTACCTCGTCGATGCGGCGAAGATGCGTCAGGTAGTTCTCATCGTAAAGGAGGACGTCGTCCACTACCTTCACGCAGTTGGTCACGCCTTGAAGTGCCATGTCACCACGGAGACAGAAGGCGTCCCCCGTAGCAGCGAATCCCATAGGGCCACGGCAGTAGCGGAAGCGTCCGTAAGGCGTAATGAAAGTGGTCAGTGGCTGATCCTCCTTCTTCAGTGGGATCTGCCAGTAACCACAGAGGGCGTCCATCGTCGAGAAGTACCGTACCTTCGGATCCACACTCCGTATAGCTGCAAAAGGTGTGGGTGAAGGGTGGGCGGGACGGGACACCTGGCTGTTAAGCTTAGACAAGTCGGTAGTAATCCGCACTCCACCGTTAGTCTTAGCCACAGCGACTAGAGGGTGGCACCAAGGGGATGGGTCGTCACCAACGGGTACGATGACACCCTGGGCCACCATGGAATCCAGTTCCTTCTTGACTGAATCCCTGAAGGCGAGAGGAATCAACCGGGGAGTGTGTATGGCAAACGGCTGTGCATCTTCCCGCAGGTGTATCCTCATAGGCGGACCCGCCATAGCCTTCAGTGGCGCGGTCCGTAGGGCCTCCTTCGTCACCAGCACATCCGAGTACTCCTTCAGGAAGTAGGCCCTTGCGGCTGAAGGAGACGTCTCGCTGTGAAGAGGAAGCAGCCGTGACTTGGGTGGAGGCGGGGAGGGAGTGGACGCGGGTTCTGGGCAGCTCTGTGTGGCAGCGCCAGGCGCGTCGCTCGTCGACTCACGCACCCTGCTGGCGGTGTAACGAGCAGCTGGGATCTGCTCGGGAAAGTCTCTGGGCACCACGCCTAACTCCTTGCAGTGCTCCCACGACAACAAGGGTGTAGCGAGAGTAGGCTGCACGTCGATCCATCCGTGACACGACCTGTCGCCGTAGGTGATCTCTGCTTGAAAGGAGCCCACAGCGTCCGGC
This sequence comes from Homarus americanus, assembly GCF_018991925.1. Taxonomy (NCBI): domain Eukaryota; kingdom Metazoa; phylum Arthropoda; class Malacostraca; order Decapoda; family Nephropidae; genus Homarus; species Homarus americanus. The sequence goes on along the minus strand of NW_024756581.1, from coordinate 8,321 downwards.
ATCTGGGAACCGTCCGCATTGTAGTACTGCAGCTGCGGCGGTGGTCCCAGGCTGCGTTTGGTGAGGCCCAGTTTCTGGAGGTGCTTCAACCCAATCACCGTAGTATCGGCGCCGGTGTCCGGTATCACCTCGATGTGACCCGACACATCACCGTGTGTGACGGCGACTCGGATAGTAGGGGAAGGGGTAGCCCTGGGGCGTGTGGTCGATTCCACCCTCCTGATGTGACTCCGCTGCTGCTTGGGGCTGCGTGGGCCATCTGGAGGGGGCTGCGTGCGAACCACCCCGAGGGAAGTGCGCTGCTGTCCTCCTCGTCTCGGGCTTTTGGGCTTGGGTTGGCGGCAGCACTTGTCGTAGTGTCCGTAGCGACCGCAGGCCTGACACTTGTGGCCTCGTGCAGGGCACCTGTCTGTGTCAGACCAGTGGCCCTTACGGTCACATCCACGACACAGTGCGTCGGCGGCCGGGCAAGTCTTGGGGCTGTGCTGCTTTCCACAGCTGCCACAGGAAGCACTAGGCGGAGGCGTGGAAGAACGTGTGGCAGCCTTCGCGTTGTTGGCCGCCTTCTTACCCTTCTTGTACTGAGAGATAGCTCTCACAGCAGGTGGGGCCCGTAAGGCAGAGGTGGCGGACTTGGTGGCCTCGTATGACCGACATTCAGTCACTACCACCTGGAGTGTGGAGGAAGCGTCCAGGGGGATGAGTCGCTGCATCAACTCTTCGTGCCTGACACCTGTCAAGATCCCGTGCTTGATCCAGGCTTCCTCACATTCCCGGCTGTGCGCCTTGCCGACGTCGATCTCCTCCGCCAAACTCCTCAAACGTACAAAAAAGTCGTCAAAGGATTCGTTCTCCGCCTGCTTGCAGCTGGTAAAGGCACGGCGACGCAAAGCCTCGTTGTTCCGACCCTTAACATGCTCCTGTAAAAGGTCGAGCACATCCGTCACTGAAGAGGTAGAGTCGGGAGGCACGTGCAACGTGTGCTCCAAAACTCTCTGGGTCTCCAGCGACAAACACATCCGCAGTTGGATGAGCTGTTTGTTTGGAGGCATGCTGTCAAGGTCCAGTGTGTGTGTGTGTGTGTGTGTGTGTGTGTGTGTGTGTGTGTGTTTGTGTGTGTGAAAATGTGTGAAAAAGTGTGTAAAAGATTATTGTTATTATTATTATTATTTTTAAAATTTTCAATATTATCATCATCATTACATTTAAGAATATTACTTATGCCATCACCACCAAAAACCAGTGATATTGTACCTCTTCAATATTCCATGGAAACAGTGGAGGGGCCTCAGAGCAGCTCCTACTTTAGGTAGCAAGACTTATTTATCCACTGGGAACACCAACAGCAGCCACGAGACTCATAACACTACCATCTGTCGACTTGTTGTGGGTAGCCCAGCTCCGTAGTTGTGTGTTCACCTAGATCATCTCTCTGCCCAGTGATACCGATAACACACACCAACACGACGCCTGGTATGATTTATAGTCTTACACGCTAGGTACACTCCCTCAGTTCCCCAGTTTATATTATTTGGATGTTGGTTATCAAAGTGTCGATTTGGCGTTGTTTTTTTGTTTTGGGTTGTTGGGTTAGGTTAGGTTAGGTTGTGTTAGGTTAAGTTTGTGTTAGGTTGGACTATATTAGGTTAGGTAACCAATAATAAACTGGAATACCCACATTGTTTACATTTTGGGGAGGTGGGGGATACGACTCTCACTGAATATTAAGTTTACCAGTATGTTTTCTGAGAGAGAGAGAGAGGAAGAAGGTAATATCTTATCTCTCTTGGCTTATGGTTCAGGCATGTGTAAACTCCGCTGTTGGTATATTTTTGGTACAGCTGAACGACTGGTGAATGTTATAAGGAAGATCTCTCTCTCTCTCTCCACTGTGAAGATGGAACACCCAGCTCTACTGTTGTGTATATAGTTTATCCATAACAAACTCACAGACGGAGAAATCCACGAGAAATGCATACAACATGATCGCTTCTGCATATGTGCGAGGCAGCCCTGCAGAATAGTAATGGGTGGAAATGTAAGTTTGTATGTTGTATGTTTGTGTATTAATGCTGGGATGTGTAAGAATATGTTGTTGTATGTTTGTGTATTAATGCTGGGATGTGTAAGAATATGTTGTTGTATGTTTGTGTATTAATGCTGGGATGTGTAAGAATATGTTGTTGTATGTTTGTGTATTAATGCTGGGATGTGTAAGAATATGTTGTTGTATGTTTGTGTATTAATGCTGGGATGTGTAAGAATATGTTGTTGTATGTTTGTGTATTAATGCTGGGATGTGTAAGAATATGTTGTTGTATGTTTGTGTATTAATGCTGGGATGTGTAAGAATATGTTGTTGTATGTTTGTGTATTAATGCTGGGATGTGTAAGTGGTGGTGTTGTATGTTGTGTATTAATGCTGGGATGCGTAAGTGTTGTTGTATGTTTGTGTATTAATGCTGAGTGTAAGAATATGTTGTTGTATGTTTGTGTATTAATGCTGATGTGTAAGAATATGTTGTTGTATGTTGTGTATTTATGCTGGGATGTGTAAGAATATGTTGTTGTATGTTTGTGTATTAATGCTGGGATGTGTAAGAATATGTTGTTGTATGTTTGTGTATGATGCCAGATGTAAGAATATGTTGTTGTATGTTTGTGTATTAATGCTGGGATGTGTAAGAATATGTGTTGTGTGTATGTTTGTGTATTAATGCTGGGATGTGTAAGAATATGTTGTTGTATGTTTGTGTATTAATGCTGGGATGTGTAAGAATATGTTGTTGTATGTTTGTGTATTAATGCTGGGATGTGTAAGAATATGTTGTTGTATGTTTGTGTATTAATGCTGGGATGTGTAAGAATATGTTGTTGTATGTTTGTGTATTAATGCTGGGATGTGTAAGAATATGTTGTTGTATGTTTGTGTATTAATGCTGGGATGTGTAAGAATATGTTGTTGTATGTTTGTGTATTAATGCTGGGATGTGTAAGAATATGTTGTTGTATGTTTGTGTATTAATGCTGGGATGTGTAAGAATATGTTGTTGTATGTTTGTGTATTAATGCTGGGATGTGTAAGAATATGTTGTTGTATGTTTGTGTATTAATGCTGGGATGTGTAAGAATATGTTGTTGTATGTTTGTGTATTAATGCTGGGATGTGTAAGAATATGTTGTTGTATGTTTGTGTATTAATGCTGGGATGTGTAAGAATATGTTGTTGTATGTTTGTGTATTAATGCTGGGATGTGTAAGAATATGTTGTTGTATGTTTGTGTATTAATGCTGGGATGTGTAAGAATATGTTGTTGTATGTTTGTGTATTAATGCTGGGATGTGTAAGAATATGTTGTTGTATGTTTGTGTATTAATGCTGGGATGTGTAAGAATATGTTGTTGTATGTTTGTGTATTAATGCTGGGATGTGTAAGAATATGTTGTTGTATGTTTGTGTATTAATGCTGGGATGTGTAAGAATATGTTGTTGTATGTTTGTGTATTAATGCTGGGATGTGTAAGAATATGTTGTTGTATGTTTGTGTATTAATGCTGGGATGTGTAAGAATATGTTGTTGTATGTTTGTGTATTAATGCTGGGATGTGTAAGAATATGTTGTTGTATGTTTGTGTATTAATGCTGGGATGTGTAAGAATATGTTGTTGTATGTTTGTGTATTAATGCTGGGATGTGTAAGAATATGTTGTTGTATGTTTGTGTATTAATGCTGGGATGTGTAAGAATATGTTGTTGTATGTTTGTGTATTAATGCTGGGATGTGTAAGAATATGTTGTTGTATGTTTGTGTATTAATGCTGGGATGTGTAAGAATATGTTGTTGTATGTTTGTGTATTAATGTTGGGATGTGTAAGAATATGTTGTTGTATGTTTGTGTATTAATGCTGGGATGTGTAAGAATATGTTTGTGTATTTGTTGTATGTTTGTGTATTAATGCTGGGATGTGTAAGAATATGTTGTTGTATGTTTGTGTATTAATGCTGGGATGTGTAAGAATATGTTGTTGTATGTTTGTGTATTAATGCTGGGATGTGTAAGAATATGTTGTTGTATGTTTGTGTATTAATGCTGGGATGTGTAAGAATATGTTGTTGTATGTTTGTGTATTAATGCTGGGATGTGTAAGAATATGTTGTTGTATGTTTGTGTATTAATGCTGGGATGTGTAAGAATATGTTGTTGTATGTTTGTGTATTAATGCTGGGATGTGTAAGGTGGTGGTGTTTTTTTTGTCATTTTGTTGTTGTTTTTGTTGCTGTTATGTTTTTGTTGCTGTTTTTGTTGTTATTGTTGCTGTTTTTGTTGTTTATCTTAGTGTTTATGAATTGTCTCTATCACAATACATTAAGACCCAGAAGTTATAAAATTACCTTAAATATCTTGCTTTACGAAAGGTTACATTAGGTTACGTTAATTACATTGACTTCTAATTACCTCCAGGATTTTCAAGTCACTTTTCCTACCTTTATAAAATTATCTTAAAGGATTACAAACACCTTAATATATTTCACGAATAAACCGAAATATATTAAACCCTAAGAATAAACCAGATTACTTAATTAAAATCACCTTAGCAATGGACTCGAAAACCCTAATGACTTTCTGATCATAAAAATAGAAGATAATTAACTCAAAGCCACATCAGAGAATGAATTTGTATGGAAGTTAATTTGCCGCATGGGAAAGTCACATCTAATTAACACGTGGTGAGTAATTAGGTAAAAATGAGGTGATTGGAAGATGGTGTCAGCGCGTTGGATTCAATCACCTCACCAGCTTTGCCAATCATGTCAGGTCTGATTTTACTGATGTAATTCTATTACCTATGAGGGGGTTATTATGTCATGGTGTGATTACTGTTGTTGTTATTAGTGTTTTAGTGTGATGTTATTGTGATGATCCTCTTCGTCACTATCATCATCATCCTCATCATCATTATTATTATTCTGCCTCTTTTTGTACTGTATATCTTGATTTTTTATCTGTCTATTAATCAATCATTTCGTCTATCTATTGACCTATATATCTATCTAACTAACTACCCATTCTCTCTATCTAAGTACATGTCCATCTTACTTTCACCCATCTTTTTGTCTGTCTGTCTTTATCCCTCTAGTATCTCCCTCTATCCTTCTCTTCCCTATTCTTTCTCTCTGTTCAATTTTCTCCGGTACCAAATTCCGTTCGAGTGACAACAAATTGAGAAAAGACACAGACTTACACAGACTTACACACTTACACAGACTTGGACCCTTGACTGTTATTCAAGGCGACATATATTTATTAGTGGGAGCTTCTATCTGCCACTTACACCGAGAGCGAAGAAGTGTAAGTTATCACACTTCACCAGGCAATTGAGTTAACGCCTGACACACCACTGCGAGGGAAGCTTACATATCCCACCAACAGATGGCACTGCTAAACTGCTGCCACTTTGGTCTTGACTTCCTGAAGGTTCACACTGTAACTATATCTCGGAAGTGGTGATGCTTGAGTGAACTTAAATCTTGACATCAATTGAATCACAGAACTATCATGCGGCATAATCTCAAATTGTTTCTAAATGCTAACAATTGCAAAACTTGACCCTAATTAGGTCGTATTCAGGTATAGATTCTGGGTGACATTTTTTATCTTGCTTTTATCCTTCAGAAGTTATTAATGAGTTTATCTTGTTGGATCTTGTGTGAGTGTGGTGTTATCTTTTGTATGGTTTAGTTATGGTGTGTTAGTATAAGGTAGATAGAGCGTGAGGTAGACAGTTGTATTAGCGCGAGGTAGATAGGTGTGTTAGCGTGAGGTAAACGGCGAGTTAGCGTGAGGTAAACGGCGAGTTAGCGTGAGGTAGAAGGCGAGTTAGTGTGAGGTAGAAGGCGAGTTAGTGTGAGGTAAACGGCGAGTTAGCGTGAGGTAGAAGGCGAGTTAGCGTGAGGTAAACGGCGAGTTAGCGTGAGGTAGACAGTTAGGTAACACTTCAGGTTTAAGGAATATTCACCTTACCGACCTCTTATGGCTCCACCCTCCTGGTCTTGGCTATTCAAAGGTTCATAACTATCAAAACTTTCCTCTTTATTATTGATGCCAGAAGGTGTCTCGCTGGCTCCCCTGGGTCACCAACAGACGGCACTGCCCACCAACCAAGCTCATAATGCTGAAAGATTCTTGGGTTAAATTCTTGTCGTAAATTCTCACGTAAATAAATTATCATTCTGGGTCAATTAAATTCCGATATAATGATAGTAGTTATAATGCTTAAAAGAGAGTACTGTATTTATGGTTACTGTGGCCTTTGTCTATATAAATTCTGACCTTAGAAATTTGTTTAGTAATTGGTGCAGTCAGGATACAATCATGAGGTCACTTGTTGGATTTCATATTTACTCCGAGACTCGAGCATAAGTAGATGCAATAATTCGTTTTCAGTTCGTGGGAAAATATTATCGTTCGACAGTTTTTACGGAACCGAATTTGGGTTAAAAATATCATAAATTTGAAGGGTAATTTATCTGTTGCGGGGAATATAATGAAACTACACCCAGCTGACTCGGTTGACCATCGATACAAAAACAGTGACTTTGTGGTATCGTTATTGTTCAGGGGTTATCGTAAATGTGTATTCTTATGTCCCCACGTGAGAAATATTCACCTAAGAACCTTTGATGAGAATTTATACGGTGGGAGACAAGTGGTGAGAGGAGTTGGCTTAGCTATGTTAGAAGTGCCGGGGACCCACAGGATTCTCAGGGCATCGAATCAAAACTTAACAGAGAATTTATCATAACTGTAAACATGCTCTGATCATCTGAAGACTAGACACCTCAGCTTATTTCAACGCTAGGGTGACTAATCTTCAGGTGACGCTCATACCTATATATCCACGTCAGGAAATAAAATGACATAGGAACTTATAAGAGTTAGGAGTTAACATTTATATTATTCTCCTCTTAACAACATCTACGGTCGAGTCTCAGTGCAGTTTGGTCGTCATTTTGGTCACCATTTTTGAGGCAGGTTGATGTGCTGCCTTACCTCAAGAGACCAGAGGTTATGTTCAGAGTTTTAATGATAAGTAATGCGAGTCGGAGATAACAACACTGGCAGTTACAGAGAGACATAATTGAGAGAGACACAGTTTAGACACACACGCACAGTTCAGAGAGAGACAGCAGTTCAGTCACACACACACACACACACACACACACACACACACACACACACACATATATTCTCCTTAATAACTGGGATGATAGTAATTAATGTATGTGTGTGTGTGTGTGTGTGTGTGTGTGTGTGTGTGTGTGTGTGTAAACCCATAATCTTAATAAAGTGTTTGGAATGATTTCGTTTAGTTAGTTGATTGGTTACATTAATAGATTAACCCTAAAGCTCTTTGTAGTTTGACTCATAGAAGCCTTGACCTTTGTGAAGCCTTGACCCCTTGTGAAGCCTTGACCCTTGTGAAGCCTTGACCCCTTGTGAAGCCTTGACCCTTTGTGAAGCCTTGACCCCTTGTGATGCCTTGATCCTTGTATAGCCTTATTTCCGGGTCAAAGGTCAGATCTCTAGACCTCTGGCCGCCACGTACTGCTTGTTAAGTCACCTTATCTTCCAAATCCCCTTTAGTTTACGAGTAATTTATTTAGACAGTTTCATGACCATAGATTTTTATTTTTATTTTTGTTTTTAATTTTAGTTGTTTTCTCGTTTGTTGTTTTTATTATTATTGTGGTTATTTTTTTATTATCGTTGTTTTTTTTCGTTGTTATTGTTATTGTGTGCCTTTGTTGTTATTAGTTGTTGTTGTTATGGCTGTTATTGACTAGTATTTATTTTTAATGGTGGTGTTGTTATTGATCATTGTTATTTATATTGATAATTGTTGTTTTTGTTATCGATTTTTGGTGCTGTTATCGTGTTTACACATCATACTTTATGCCATCACAGACTAGTATTCTCAAAATCCTTTAGAAAACAAAAGATACAGTATAATTACATAAAACTCTAAACTTTAACGTTTTCTCACTAATCCACAAAAATTTAGTTTGAGTTACTTAACATTTTAGAATGAAGTTACTTAAGAACAACTCAAGACAATATAATCAGTCACTTTACACTTAGCATAGATACATATATAGTAGTTGCAATAGTCTTACTGAACTTTACTGAGTCACTTAAGGCTTAAAGTGACTTGAAGTAGTGTGTGTGTGTGTGTGTGTGTGTGTGTGTGTGTGTGTGTGTGTGTGTGTGTAATAATAATAATAATAATAATAATAATAATAAACGGTTTATTAATAGAG
>NW_024756580.1:0-13387 GCF_018991925.1 Homarus americanus | reverse complement strand
TGTTATAGAGTACTGTTCCGCAGAGAACGTCGGTCTCCTCCTCGGTCCAATCAGCTTCTGAATCTCAATGGAGAGACAGAGCTTATATACCCAGCAGCAGCCGCTATGAGTCATGTTGGGAAAACCCCGAAAGTCGCCGGTGACTGGTTCCGTTGCTAAGATAAGGTAACATCTGGTTGGTTGCTAGGGAAGGCGGCACATTGGAATGTGATACGCAGTTTGTAGGGGAGACGTCCACTTTTATCCTCCAGGTCCCTGAAGCACTGTCGTAGTGATCTTGTGTGTTATCGGACTTGGGATAACAATCCAAGGTGGTATATGTAAATAATTTGCTCATTAATTAATGATTTAATGAAGTAGTTAGTTTAGGGAAATGATTACGCGGAGTATACAAAAATTAGTGGTAAAAACACTGTTTGGCACACGCAGGACGGATTACTTCACGGAAAGTAGTGCGGTATTTCTCTTTCTCTATGGATCACGTTAATATCGTTTAATTTACACGATATCGGTGGTAATAGTTAACTAAAAATGTAATTATGTATTTTTATTAAGAAATAGTATTATAAAGACAAATAATAATGAATATTTAGTTCTTGTTTATGTATCACTGCGCGATTGGGTCACACAATTGTACAAGGCGGTAGAAGCGCCTTGCTCATTTCACACTTCATGGAAGGCAACTCTCCAAAATATAGCAGACAGCCGGCAACCCAGAGATATTCTAGCTTCTGAGTTCCTCCAAAACTCTCTACAACTCATAGCAGCCCCTAAAATAATAGCTAAGTACCTTTTTATAGTTTAGGTGATCACTTATTCTTGTGTACCTCTATTTTAAGCATACGGGGCTAGCTTAGGTAATTATATTATATATGTTTTTCTTATATTTTAATAACTTAAATTTAATATTTCCAGTCCATAAAGATGTGGTCAAACAAATTAATAAAACCTGTAGTGTTGGCGGAGAGGGAAGGATTGGACGACTTTGAATGGCAGGAACAGAAGAAAACATGGAAGTGATTATAAACGAGATTTACAGCCAGGAAGACCAACCTGGAACACACAACTCTCCAAAAGAATTAAAAAGACCAACTAACAAATCACGAACCTTGGGACGGAAAATCGTCAAACATAATTTACAGATGAAAATGAAACTCCACCAACTCACTAATATTAATGAACAGAAGAGAAAACCTGCTGCTAACATTTACTGGCTCACACTGGCAGGTAGAATTGGTTTAGTAATTAAAAAACATTAACTGTCAAGTCTGGTGATGACACAAAACAATCTTTGTGAATTAAAAAATAGAAAAAAAAGATGCATGTGTTGCCAGAATGACTTTTGCCCTTTACTCTGAAAATTTATTGGCATCTGCTTTTATTTTCAGACTTGTATATATTTAATTTTTATTTTTATTTTTTGTTGAACCAGGAGTCAAAGTGTCTGCTGTTTATCAATTAATCCCCAAGAAGCAGCTGATTCACCACCATCCTTAAAATTTGTGTGAGTCTTTTAATGAGACTAATGTTCCGGACGGCACTGAAAGACAACCTTGACCTCTGAATAGTCCATATTAACATCCACTGGACTATTCTGTTTGGTCCTCGTTGAGGCTCGTCTACAAACATTCTATCAATCATCACTATACATAACACCATCCATCGTCACTACCTATAACACCATCGATCATCACTATACTTAACACCATCCATCATCACTATACATAACACCATCAATCATCACTATACATAACACCATCCATCGTCACTACCTATAACACCATCGATCATCACTATACTTAACACCATCCATCATCACTATACATAACACCATCCATCATCACTATACTTAACACCATCCATCATCACTATACTTAACACTATCAATCATCACTATACTTAACACCATCCATCATCACTATACATAACACCATCCATCATCACTATACTTAACACCATCCATCATCACTATACTTAACACCATCCATCATCACTATACTTAACACCATCCATCATCACTATACATAACACCATCCATCATCACTATACATAACACCATCCATCATCACTATACTTAACACCATCCATCATCACTATACTTAACACTCAATCATCACTATACTTAACACCATCATCACTATACATAACACCATCCATCATCACTATACTTAACACCATCCATCATCACTATACTTAACACTGCCCATCATCACTACACTTAAAATATCATCACTACAGTAATAAACTGAGCTTAAGTTTTTACTAAATTGAGAAGTTCCATCCTTCATTAATTATATTTACAGTATGAATGGTGAAATTTTGAATTGACCTCAGTGAGGGTGCTGTAAGTCTGGGTCAGTATTAATATAATGACGCCCCATAAAGTACAACAGATAACACAGTCTGTGGTATCTGTTGTACTTTATGGGGCCCCGGACCACACGCCACGTTTATGATATTGTATAATACAAATACGATTAGAGTATTTTTATTGTTACAATACACTTTTTGTGTTAAGAGAGAGGTGTGTGGTCGAAACGCCTCTCGTAGCGTTGCAGCCGCACACCTCTCTCGTAGCGTTGCGGACGCACACCTCTCTCGTAGCGTTGCAGCTGCACACCTCTCTCGTAGCGGAGCGGCCGCACACCTCTCTCGTAGTGTTGCGGCCGCACACCTCTCTTGTAGCGTTGTGGCAGCACACCTCTCTCGTAGCATTGCGGAAGCACACCTCTCTTGTAGAGTTGTGGCAACATACCTCTCTCGTAGTGTTGCAGCTGCACACCTCTCTTGTAGCGTTGTGGCAGCACACCTCTCTCGTAGCGTTGCGGAAGTACACCTCTCTCGTAGTGTTTGAGCCGCACACCTCTCTCGTAGCGTTGCGGAAGTACACCTCTCTCGTAGTGTTTGAGCCACACACCTCTCTCATAGCACACACTCTCTCGTGGGTCAACAGCACACCTCTCTCGTAGTTGAGGCCGGCAGCACACCTCTCTCGGTGCCTTGAGGCCGCACACCTCTCTAGTAGCAGAGCGGCCGCATACCTCTCTTGTAGTGGAGTGGCCGCACACCTCTCTCGTAGTGGAGTGGCCGCACACCTCTCTCGTAGCCTTTACTTTTAATTTTTATTCTTAGTAGCATCATCCTTGACTGTACTCGACCAAATTGTAAACATAACTTTTTAGCTGATGTATAAAAATTACTCAGCACCTGCCATTATTAATAAAATACACGGTAAGGATAACCAGCGTAAGAGACCCTTTCTCAGGCTCTTCCTATTGGTGCAGGCCAGCCGGGGTTCACTGTTTGTGGCGGCTGATGTAAAGATTATCCTAAAACCCGCTATATTTATATTAACACTAACTAAACTTTGATATACTGTAGTTAGTTGCTGATAGAGATGAATATTTTCACTAACAATCTAATAATTCCTGGAGAAAAATCACTTAAAGCTAGACCCATTTAACCTAAGTTAGGGTCATCCACTTTGTAAAAATTATAAAATGTTGATAAAAATCTCAGCTCGGTATTTCCCTCCGCTGCTCTTAATCATAATACCGGTTTTCATCAGTGTCTCATCCCAGCAACAGGTAGCCACTCGCGCCGCAGCCTCACACAACCATCACCACTGGTGTCCGCGCCATCTGCCTAATATTAATAGTCTTAAATCTTATAATATGCAGGGCGAGCCTCCGCTTGTGTACAGGGTACACTGTGTCATTGTTCGTTCCCGTTGTTGTGTACACGTACCTAGTAATATACCGACTTACAGACAGATAGGTAAACGCTTCTGTAAACCTGGGTGACGTGATATTGTTGGTCGAGGGACGTAAAATGTTTGGGGACAGAGGCCATAATCATTACGGTTCTAAACCCAGAGACAAAGGACGAGACGTGTCAGGTAAGCAGCTCAACCCTGAGCCTCACCCACTGAAATACGACACCCATCATCTTGACTGACACTTGCGTCACACTGGTGCATCTTGCGCTAAGATATACACCTCTAGTTTCTATCTCGGAATAAGTAGATGTGAACAATGTCTCTCTTGTCGGGGCGTGTCACCATGAGTGGTTTATGGCGAGAATAATTGTGTTGTTTTGACGACAACTATAATAATGTGATGAAAATAGCGTGTGATAGTGGTAGTGTTGGTGTGTGATAGTGGTAGTGTTGGTGTGTGATAGTGGTAGTGTTGGCGTGTGATAGTGGTAGTGTTGGTGTGTGATAGTGGTAGTGTTGGTGTGTGATAGTGGTAGTGTTGGTGTGTGATAGTGGTAGTGTTGGTGTGTGATAGTGGTAGTGGTGTGGTGTGTGTGATAGTGGTAGTGTTGGTGTGTGATAGTGGTAGTGTTGGCGTGTGATAGTGGTAGTGTTGGTGTGTGATAGTGGTAGTGTTGGCGTGTGATAGTGGTAGTGTTGGTGGGTGATAGTGGTAGTGTTGGTGGGTGATAGTGATAGTGTTGGTGGGTGATAGTGTAGTGTTGGCGTGTGATAGTGGCGGTGTTGGCGTGTGATAGTGGCAGTGTTGGTGGGTGATAGTGGTAGTGTTGGTGGGTGATAGTGGTAGTGTTGGTGTGTGATAGTGGTAGTGTTGGCGTGTGATAGTGGTAGTGTTGGCGTGTGATAGTGGCAGAGTTGGTGTGTGACACTGTCGGTGTGTGATACTGTCGGTGTGTAACAGTGTCGGTGTGTAACAGTGTCGGTGTGTGATAGTGTTGGTGTGTGACAGTGTTGGTGTGTGACAGTGTTGGTGTGTGATAGTGTTGGTGTGTGACACTGCCGGTGTGTGACAGTGTCGGTGTGTGACAGTGTTGGTGTGTGATAGTGTGGTGTCGGTGTTAGTGTTGGTGTGTGACACTGCCGGTGTGTGACAGTGTCGGTGTTTGACAGTGTTGGTGTGTGACAGTGTTGGTGTGTGACAGTGTCGGTGTTTGACAGTGTTGGTGTGTGACAGTGTTGGTGTGTGATAGTGTTGGTGTGTGACACTGCCGGTGTGTGACAGTGTTGGTGTGCGACAGTGTTGGTATGTGACAGTGTTGGTGTGTGTTAGTGGTAGTGACCATTTTTGTGAGGACTGAGGATGTATTCTGCCTGTTAAATGTTTTCATTTGTTGTTTTTGTTTCTCTCACAACATTTGTCGTGTTTGTTGACGGTGATCGGTGTGTCCACGGCAGAAGCACTTTTTCCCGGATAAAATAAAACTGCTTCTGTATTGGTCGTGTCATACTCTCTCTCGGTGTTACTTGTTGAGTATACAGCCATCAACTTCTGCCAGACCATTACACTGTAACTCTGAAAATATTGAGAATTGACAATTTGGTCATTTAGTTATTTATCTTTATTTATGACTTAGGAATACACCCAATGGATCCTTCAACCTCTTCCTAGTCACAACATATGGAGGAGAGATTAAGGCTTATAAAATGTCACTGACTTGACTTACGAGAATGTAACTTGCATTGCTGGAATTCTTGTAAGATAGCAATTAATTTGAGTATAAACATCCTTTATTTTGCACCCTCCCCACACACAGAGGAATTAGCCTTTTTTGGGGGGTGAAGTCACTTTTATCCCCAATTAGACCCTTTTCCTGCGGGGGATTAATGCATACTCAAGCATTATGAACGGCAGTGGGGTTTTATTTTTTGCTTATAAAATGTCACTGACTTGACTTAGGAGAATAAAACTTTTGCATTGCTTGAATTCTCGTAAGATAGCGGTTAATTTGAGTATAAACATCAATTATTTTGCACCATACATAATAATTTTAGTAATTAACTTAGTACATTTGAGTACAGGTTGTGATTATTTATGTGGTTGCAGTTTCAAAGCTTTGTGGCATCATTAATGTATAATGAGTCTCCATATGCTCTGGTTTATTCATTGATCAGTTGTCCAAGTACAAAAGTAGCGCCCTGTTGAGCTATCGTGTATCAATTAATTTGTAAATAGAAATTATAATGTTAAATGTAATAAGACAACGGTTTAGTAGTGCTGTTAATGTGTGTGTTGTGTAAGTGTCTTGGCATGTCACCTCACCACCTGACTCCTGAACAAACTCTTCATCAACTTCTTCAAATCCTACAATGTGCTTGGCAAGCTAAACACACACACACACACACACACACACACACACACACACACACACACGGGAATTAAGACAACAAGTATCCAGTGGGGGTCTTGTTGTGTGACTGCATTTTTTTTATTTTTTTACGGGAATTAGCCCACCCGGGCACAGGCCGAACGAACCACAACGGGGCCTAGGGGGCAAAAAAATAAGAACAGAAAGAAATAAAATATTTGAAAAGAAAACGGTTATACACCACGAAGATGCCTGAAAATCAGCTTTTTAAAGTGAGACAGATTGTATGAATATGGAAACACAGAAGAAGGCAGAGCATTCCACAGTTTGGCTGTGTGAGGAAAGGATGCACTATAACAGGTTATTCTAATGTGACCGACATCCACAGACAAACGGTGGGTACCGTAGGCAAGACATGTGTTACGGGCCCACGGCCTTGCCGACGGTACACAGGATGCCAAATCCACCGAACATTGCCCGTTAAAGTACCTATAAAAAAGAGAGAGTGAAGTAACATTGCTGCAAAGAGAAAGGGAAGAAAGTTTGTCAACTGAAGGAAGTGAGTTAATAAGACGAAATGCCTTTGATTCCACCCTATCTAACAGTTGGACAGAAGAGCCATCCCAGATATGAGAACAGTACTCCAAGTTAGAACGAATGAATCCCTTATATACTTGAAGCAACTGCCCAGGAGTGAAGTAGCTATGGCGTTCAAGGTCGACTGAGAAAATGGGAGTTCAAGATTGTTTCGAAGATCTTAGAAAGAGATGAAGTTGGGGCAATGGGTTGATAATTAGAAGGATTAGAATGGTCACCCTTCTTCGGGATGGGCTGAACCAAGGCATGTTCCCAAGAAGAGGGAAAAGTTTGGGTTTTGAGGCAGAGGCGAAAGAGGTGAGCATGCACAGGGGCCAGGCTTCAGCACACTCCCTCAGAACAAGAGGGGTATTCCGTCTGGTCCATGCGCCTTACTCACATCCAACCAGGAGAACACACCGGCAACCCTGCGAGTGGAGATTATAGGAAAGTGCCTAGGTTCAGTAGGAGAGGCAAGGGGTAGGAGGGATAGAGTGGGAATCATCTAAGGTGGAATTGGAGAAGAATAAGGTGCCAAAGAGATTCCCTTTGTAAGGGGGGAGTTGGTTATTGAGTTATCAGGTCGGAAGAGAGGCGGGAAAGAAGGAGTGCGAATTAAAAGATCAGCTGTTGAGGAACTTATCGCTAGGCAACACTGGTGCGTGTTACCACTCCTTTCCACTCCATCTCTCTAATCACCCACACCTTTCCTCTTTATCACTCCATATTTAAAAATGTTTTGTAATGTAATGTTGAAGGGTTACAACTTTGCTCATTTATACTCATACTTATCACAATCTCCCTAAAAATACTTTAGGTTTGTGTTTATTAAAGACATCTTCAGGTCATTAGACCCGCTAATCCCCCACCCAAGACAGGGTGACCCAACATTCCATCAGAAGGTCAGTAATATGAGACCACTAATCCCCCACCCTACCTCCACTTGACATTGAGTCAGGTCAGGTCCCTTCCAAAAATACTTTCATCTTTATTCAAGACATTTTCAGAAAATTCTCCCGATTATCAGCCCCGGAAAATTTGTTCCTAAAGTGGGAAATGAATAATAACATCCTTAATAATTACATCCAACACAAAAAACCACCCGTGACTTTTTTATGGGGGGTAAATATGATGCGGCTCAAGAACACACCTTGCCTGGTAACACTAAACGTCGGGGCAGTTTTAGACAAAACAACAAAATATTACTGTGAAAATTCTAGACAGTAATTTGAAAGTAATTTTTTCACTACATTTCCCAGATGTTTCAGTAATGTTCAGTGACTTACAGTTGAAAATAAAAATACAATAATGTCTCGTGTATTGCCAGATAAAAGTAATAAGTAAAATACCAGATAAACTTATTAACTCTGAGTGACAAATTCTAAATAAAATGTAAACAAAAATTATTTACCAGAAGATATTTACATTGCACTCTTTTAGCTTTTCAGGGAATGAGTTTTCATGCCTTAACTTTTCTGGGGAAGAACTAGATTACTTGTTTCTTCAGATCCAAATTGATGAAAACAAAGTTAAAGAATGCACGTTGAAGTGCTCTCTCTGGACTGCCAACATTTTAATCTTCTTTTACTTGACTCTCAAATTTATTTCCCCATGAAAACTGTCATCAAACTTTTATTTATGTTCTTTTATACACCAATTGTCGGGGTAAAACAAAATCATTTAAAAATACTATTTCATTCTATAGTTTTTGTTCATCGCCAGCAGGTGATAACACTGAACAAATATGTAAATGATTAACCGCTTTTACCTTCATATGTTTTATTTTTTACACCTGTAGCGTCTGAAGTGTGAGAACTATAAATGGTTGTAAGATGACCAATACACTGTAGGAATTGTCTTGTAGAGCAACAGTCGAGGTGCTCGGTGACAACTATCGTGGCGGAGTCAACAACATTCATTATAGATCTGCCAGGGCTCCATCACTGTGGATGTGTTGAGTGAATTGCTTCTGTTTATAAATATCTCCATTATTTTCATCTGTCGTCTTTGTTCATCTATTTTTTTCTATCTTATTCTCTATGTAATACTTCAACTAAGTGCGAAGAAAAGTATCTCTGATATACCTGTTATATAACCTTGATATCATTAACTATCATCTTATCAATGATGACTTCAATTATTTAAGTTCCTCGTTATTATGCTGATCTTATAGATAAGTTTCTTCCCATCCAAATCTATTTGCCTTATATAAGGACTCAAACATTTCTTTGTCATTTTTTCTTCATTTCATAATTTTGATTACTTTATAATTAGTATTTCATCTAGTGTTATAATTTTCGCAGTAGCCAATTCCACCATCGTGAACGTCAAACACGAACGTGTAAATTTCGTTTAGGACACTTAAAGATATTCTTTAGGCAGCATGAGAGGACTTCAGGGGAAGATGATATTGGTGCCTTATGACTCCGGGTCTGGATCTGTGCCATCTTAATGACTCCATCCATTATGTTCACTCGAGGTCACAAGAGGGATTGTCCTCAAGTCTCACTTGAGGCCACATGAGATAGATTGTCCTCAAGTCTCACTCGAAGCCACATGAGAGAGAGAGAGATTGTCCTCAAGTCTCACTCCAGGCCAAAGGAGAAAGTGTTTCCTTAAGTCTCTCTACTTTGAAGAAACAAATTTTCTTCGATGGCTCACTCTGGATTCAGTTGCTCTTTCATTTTTTTCTACAATAAAATGGCCTCCAGCCTCCCCCAATAGTTATACCTTCGCCACCATTTTATTACCTTAATATTAATTATCCTAATACATAAGTAGCTATCTTAGCTGTGTTGGGTTAGTTGAGCCGCAGATCTATGCGGCATTCAGTGACTGTAGCCTCATAGTCAATATCTACAATTGTTGTCGGCTTTGGGGCCGATGCTCTCGTTCCCCTGAGGCAGAGCAAAGCCGACCGAAGGAGAGAGAAGGACAGTCGACATCTCATCCAGGCTGTAACATAACTTTTGGGCTGCTGCTTCTGTTCGGATATCACCTCCGCGAGTCTGGCGTAAAAGCGTCTTGCACTTGGTCCCATCCCACCAGAGGTTGTGAACACTAGAGAAGTGAAGCTGCCTTAATGGACGTTCTTAATTCTCTCCCCGTATGCCCTTATCTTGTCGTTCTCGTTCCTCCTGTGTGCAGCATCGAGAGCTAAGTTACGGTGACATGTGGCCATGGGATCAAAAACCCTGATGTCGAAGAAGGCTCACTGTCCCCGCGTCCAGAATCCTCGAGCACTGACATCAACACGGGCGTCGTTGGATGTGTTTGAAGTTCCTTTACAAATGAACTTTAATTTCTTGTCTCATGAGTCGATAGTTCTTGCAGTGCATCAAAGGAAGGCTAAAGTAGACACATCACAACACTGACTGAAGTTTTCACCGTCTTGCCATCCTATACCTCCAGGCAGTATGCTACACTATGGTACAGTATACACCATGACTACTAGAGAGATAATTATACTGTTATACTGTAGATTCATCTACCTGAATTCAGCCTCGGGAGTGACTACGTCCTGCCCGGGTAATAGATTGTCTCGGATAATGACACACAATGTTTGACGTGTCAGATTTAGAGACACAGAAAAGTAGATGATAGATGTATTGGCTGGAGTAGATTACCTTGACATAGTAGGAGAAGCTAAACTAATGAACAGTTGGTCTATAAGTTGAGTTTGTTGTACGTTTAGGTCTTCACTGGAAGCTTTTCCCTAAAGTTATCAGGAGGATTTGAAACTTTAAGGCCGCTGACTATGTCCTTATAACTTTTAATGAAACTCTGTCAACATAGACATAATTAAGATTTTTATGATGCTAAACATTCTTAACTGGCCCCGCCCCGCCCCAGTTACCGTAGATGTCACTGCTGTACATTACCCAACAACCAGTGTGTAACTACTGCACATCCCGTACACTATACACCCATAAGCCATATGTCATTTCTTGCTGGTCGACCTCATGTCCCCAGTTGTCACCTTTCCTCTCCCAGCTGCTGCTGTCCCCTCCGCCAGCTGCCTCTCTCCTATCTCCTGTGTGTCAACCTTCCTCCTACTTTTGTTTCCATCCTCCCAACATAGTTGTTAGTTTCCCACCTCCCCAGCTGCCATCATCTTTCCTCTCCCAGCTGCCATCTTCCCTCCTCTCCCAGCTGCCATCTTCCCTCCTCTCCCAGCTGCCATCGTCCTTCCTCTCCCAGTTGCCATCTTCCCTCCTCTCCCAGCTGCTATTTCCCCCCACTCTCCCAGCTGCCATTTCCCCCCTCTCCCAGTTACCATCTTCCCTCCATTTCCCCAGCTGCCATCTTCCTCCTCTCCCAGCTGCCAGCTTCCCTCCCTCTCCCAGCTGCCTCTTCCCTCCCTCTCCCAGCTGCCATCGTCCTTCCTCTACCAGCTGCCATTACCCCCTCTCCCAGCTGCCATTCCCCCTCTCTCCTTCTGTCTTCCCTCCTCTCCCAGCTGCCATCTTCCCTCCTCCCAGCTGCCATCTTCCCGCCTCTCCCAGCTGCCATCTTCTTTCCTCTCCCCAGCTGCCATCTTCCCTCCTCTCCCAGCTGCAATCTTTCTTCCCTCTCCCAGCTGCCATCGTCAGCCCTCCTTTCCCAGTTGCCATCGTCCCTCCTCTCCCAGCTGCCATTTCCTCCTCTCCCAGCTGCCATCTTCCCTCCTCTCTCCCAGCTGTAGCTTCCCTCCTCTCCCAGCTGCCATTTTCCTCCTCTCCCAGCGCCATCTTCCCTCCTCTCCCCGGCTGCCAGCTTCCCTCCTCTCGGCTACCATCTTCCTCCTCCAGCTTCCCTCCTCCCTTGACACAATATCTAGCTGGTTATCTCAAGACAAACTTGTTAGCTCACCAAACTTTCTACAGCCTAACTTTTGACTCATATACATGAAGGTCTAACACGCATAACGACACTTTCCAACTTTGTACATTTATGTATTAATCTTCGTCGGTCGTGCGTCTCATATTAAGAGGGAGACAAGTTCTTCCCCCGGGAGCCTCGTATCGTCATGCTGGCTCTGTAACCACTTGTTATCTTCCTCATGACTCCTGTAACACACCTGGTTGACTGGTAACTCATGACAACCACTTGTTACCTTCCTCATGACTCCTTTAACACACCTGGTTGACTGGTAACTCATGACAACCACTTGTTACCTTCCTCATGACTCCTGTAACACACCTGGTTGACTGGTAACTCATGACAACCACTTGTTACCTTCCTCATGACTCCTGTAACACACCTGGTTGACTGGTAACTCATGACAACCACTTGTTACCTTCCTCGTGACTCCTGTAACACACCTGGTTGACTGGTAACTCATGGGACACACTTACTTATTGATAAATGATGCTGTCAAATTCACCCACAACCAAACATTAACAGGTCAGTGAAGTATGACTCCTGACCTGCTACAATATATGTAAAGAGGAACAATAACGTATAATAAGAGGAGTAGTGTCAAGGCAGGTGACACTTCCCCTTCAGCTGTCACCACGATCTGTTAGCAGGAAACAACAAGAAGTGAATGAAAGAAGAGGCGCAGTACGAACACGACTCGGCCATAAATCGACGTCGACCATCAATTCTTCACAGTCGACTCCAGAACTACCGCTGAATATTTCCTCACTGCTCTGCTGCAATACACCCACCCACTTCTCGCTCTTCTCTCAAACTATCTCACGATGTCTGATTTTTTTATATTATAATTGACGTCATATATATATATACAGAATATATCGTTATTCTGTATATATGAAGATAAAAATAAGGAAAGAGGTAAAATTAATCTTTTGAGCTAAACATCAAGACGCTGGACACAAGGTGATGCTGACAATATACTCATAATGATAGAGGCAAGTGAAGGAACCTACTGAGAGATACAGTAGTGGACTGGTACAGGAGCAGGGCGTCAGAGACCAACCATTACAACCATACAGAAGGGAGGCTGTGTGGTGACAGGTGAGGCTGTGTGGTGACAGGTGAGGCTGTGAAGTGACAGGTGAGGCTGTGTGGTGACAGGTGAGGCTGTGTGGTGACAGGTGAGGCTGTGTGGGGTGAAAGGTATGTGAGGCTGGCTGTATGGTGACAGGTGATGTTGTGTGGTGACAGGTGATGCTGTGTGGTGACAGGTGAGGCTGTGTGGTGACAGGTGAGGCTGGTGTCAGATGATGCTGTGGCCAATTATCAGTGAAGAGGCTGTATGTCAGGGTGAAGCTGTGTGTGGCAGGAAGGCTGTGTGTCAGAGTGTGAGGTTGTGTGGTATCAGGTGAAGCTTCTGGGTTGTGTCAAATGAAAACTGTGTGGTGTCAAGAAATGATATAATCAAATGGCAGGCAGGTGAATGATAGGCACACACACACTGGAGGATCAAACAATAAATCAGGTAAAAGGTGAGGACACAGCAGAATAAATAGATTAGACCAGCAAGAGAGAGAGGAAGAAAAGGAAATAAATCATGTGTAGTACAGTGCTTGACCGCCATGAAATTGGAGGTTTTAAGAGAATTTGAAATTAAGCTCAAGAATCTTATTACAAAAAGCCTTCATGTATATCTTTAGTCAGACTTTATTTGTGTGGTATAACAGTAGGTAGAGGGGTGACGTAGGGTGTGTGATGGACTGTGGGTCAAGAGACGTCACCACCAACTCGTTATGAATGGTCACTCAACATCAGTCATGCAAATCGCTTATATATAAACTTTTCCTCGTCAATGTTATCAGTCTTT
>NW_024756579.1:0-11749 GCF_018991925.1 Homarus americanus | reverse complement strand
TAACAAAGTCCCCTGATCGAGTATAACAAAGGCCCCTGATCGAGTTTAACAAAGGCCCCTGATCGAGTATAACAAAGTCCCCTGGTCGAGTATAGCAATGTCGCCAGAACGAGTATAACAAAGGCCCCTGATCGAGTATAACAAAAATCCCTGATCGAGTATAACAAAGCCCCCTTTTCGAGTATAACAAAGACCCCCTTATCGAGAATAACAAAGTCCCCTGATCGAGTATAATAAAGCTCTTGATCAAGTATAACAAAGCCTCTGATCGAGTATAACAAAGACCTCCTTATCGAGAATACCAATAAAGTCCCCTGATCAAGTGGCGAATAAAGCCCTTGATCAAGTATAACAAAGGCCCCTGTTCGCATAACAAAGCGTCTCTTGATCGAGAGTGAGCAATGAAAAGTCCCCTGATCGAGTATAACAAATTCCCCTGATCGAGTAGAACAAAGTCCCCTCATCGAGTATAACAAAGGCCCGTCATCGAGTATAACAAAGTCCCATGATCGAGAATAACAAAGTTCCTCATCGCAAATAACAAAGTCCCCTGATCGAGTATAACAAAGTCCCCTGATCGAGTATAACAAGGTCCCCTGTTCGAGTATAACATAGTCCCCTGAACGATTATAACAAAGGACCCTGATCGAGTATAACAAAGCCCCCTAATTGAGTATAACAAAGTCCCCCTTATCGAGAATAACAATGTCCCATGATTGAGTATAACAAAGCCCCCTGATCAAGTATAACAAAGGCCCCTGATCGAGTATAACAAAGTTCCCTGGTCGAGTATAACAAAGTCCCCTAATCGAGTATAACAAAGTCCCCTGATCGAGTATAACAAAGTCCCCTGATCGAGTATAACAAAGCCATCTGATCGAGTATAACAAAGTCCCCTGATCGAGTATAACAAAGGCCCATGATCGAGTTTAACAAAGTTCCCTGATCGAGTATAACAAAGCCCCCTCATTGAGTATAACAAAGTCCCCCTTATCGAGAATACCAAGTCCCCTGATCGAGTATAACAAAGCCCCCTGATCATGTATAACAAAGGCTCCAAATCGAGTATAACAAAGTCCCAGGTCGAGTATAACAAAGTCCCCTGATCGAGTATAACAAAAGCCCCTGATCGAGTATAACAAAGGCCCCTGATCGAGTATAACAAAGTCCCCTGATCGAGTATAACAAAGCCCCCTCATCGAGTAAAACAAAGTCCCCTAATCCAGTATAACAAAGTCCCCTCACCGAGTATAATAACGTTCCCTGATCGAGGATAACAAAGCCCCCTCATAGAGTATAACAAAGTCCTCTGATCGATTATAACAAAGTCTCCTTATCGGGTATAACAAAGGCCCCTGATTGAGTATAACAAAGGCCCCTCATCGAAAATAACAAAGTCCCATGATCGAGTATAAAATAGTCCCATCATCGAATATAACAAAGTCCCCTGATCGAGTATAACAAATTCCCCTGATCGAGTAGAACAAAGTCCACTCATCGATTATAACAAAGGCCCCTCATCGAGTATAACAAAGTCCCATGATCGAGAATAACAAAGTCCCTCATCGAATATGCCAAACAAATTCTGATCGAGTATAACAAAGTCCCGTGATCGAGTAGAAGAAAGTCCCTCATCAGGTATAAATAAAGGCCCTCATCGAGTGTAACAAAGTCCCATGATCGAGTATAAATAAAGTCTCCTCATCGAATATAAATAAAGTCCCTGATCGAGTATATAACAAAGTTCCCGATCGAGTAAAAGCAAAGCGTCTCCCTGATCGAGTATATCAAAGGCCCCTGATCGAGTATAACAAAGTCCCATGATCGAGTATAACAAAGTCCCCTCATCGAATATAAAGTCCCCTCATCGAGTATAACAAAGTCCCTGATCGAGTATAACAAAGTCCCCCTGATTGAGTATAACAAAGGCCCCTGATCGAGTTTAACAAAAGCCCCTGATCGAGTATAACAAAGGCCCCTGGTCGAGTATAACAAAGGCCCCTGATCGAATATAACAAAGGCGCCTGAACGAGTATAACAAATGCCCCTCATCGAGAATAACAAAGTCCCCTGATCGAGTATAACAAAGCCCCCTGATCAAGTATAACAAAGGCCCCTGATCGAGTATAACAAAGACCCCTGGTCGAGTATAACAAAGTCCGATGATCGAGTCTAACAAAGTCCCCTCATCGAATATAACAAAGTCCCTTGATCGAGTATAACAAAGTCCCCTAATCGAGTAGAGCAAAGTCCCCTCATCGAGTGTAAGAAAGTCCCCTGATCGAGTATAACAAAGTCCCATGATCGAGAATAACAAAGGCCCTCATCGAGTGTAACAAAGTCCCATGATCGAGTATAACAAAGTCCCCTCATCGAATATAACAAAGTTCGCTGATCGAGTATAACAAAGTTCCCTGATCGAGTATAACAAAGGCCCCTGATCGAGTATAACAAAGTCCCCTAATCGAGTACAGCAAAGCCCCCTCATCAAGTATAACAAAGGCCCCTCATCGAGTGTAACAAAGTCCCATGATCGAGTATAACAAAGTCCCATGATCGAGTATAACAAAGTCCCCTGGTCGAGTATAACAAAGGCCCCTAATCGAATATAACAAAGGCGCCTTAACGAGTATAACAAAGGCCTTTGATCGAGTTTAACAAAGGCCCCTGTTCCAGTATAAGAAAGGCCTCTAAAAGAGTATAAAAAAGGCCACTTTTCGAGTATAACAAAGTCCCCTGATCGAGTATTACAGAGTCCGCTGATCGAGGATAACAGGGTCCCCTCATCGAGTATAACAAAGGCCACTCATCGAGTATAACAAAGTTCCCTGATCGAGTACAGCAAAGCCCCCTCATCAAGTATAACAAAGGCCCCTCATCGAGTGTAACAAAGTCCCATGATCGAGTATAACAAAGTCCCATGATCGAGTATAACAAAGTCCCCTGATCGAGTTTAACAAAGTCCTCTAATCAAGTATAACAAAGGCCTCTGATTGAGTATAACAAGGGCCCCTGATCGAGTATAACAAAGTCTCCTCAACGAGTTTAACAAAGTCCTCTAATCGAGAATAACAAAGGCCTTTGACCGAGTTTACCAAAGGCCCCTGTTCGAGTATAACAAAGGCCTCTAAAAGAGTATAAGAAAGGCCACTTTTCGAGTATAACAAAGTCCCCTGATCGAGTATTACAGAGTCCGCTGATCGAGGATAACAGAGTCCCCTCATCGAGTATAACAAAGGCCACTCATCGAGTATAACAAAGCCCCCTGATCAAGTATAACAAAGGCCCCTGATCGAGTATAACAAAGACAACTGGTCGAGTATAACAAAGACCCCTGATCGAGTATAACAAAGGCCCCTGATCGGGTATAACAAAGTCCCATGATCGAGTATAACAAAGTCCCCTCATCGAATATAACAAAGTCCCCTGATCGAGTATAACAAAGTCCCCTAATCGAGTAGAGCAAAGTCCCCTTCATCGAGTATATATAACAAAGGCCCTCATCGAGTGTAACAGTCCTATGATCGAGTATAACAAAGTCACCTCATCGAATATAACAAAGTCCCCTGATCGAGTATAACAAAGTTCCCTGATCGAGTATAACAGCGCCCCTGATCGAGTATAACAAAGGCCCCTGATCGAGAGCAACAAAGTCCCATGATCGAGTATAACAAAGTCCTCATCGAATACAACAAATTCCCCGATAGAGAGCAATAAAGTCCCCTGATCGAGTAGAAGAAAAGTCCCTCATCGAGTATAACAAAGGCCCCTCATCGAGTGTAACAAAGTCCCATGATCGAGTATAACAAAGTCCCTCATCGAATATAACAAAGTCCCCTGATCGAGTATAACAAAGTTCCCTGATCGAGTAAAGCAAAGGCCCCTGATCGAGTATATCAAAGGCCCCTGATCGAGTATAACAAATTCCCATGATCGAGTATAACAAATTTCCCTCATTTAATATAACAAAGTCCCTTGATCGAGTATAAAAAAGTCCCCTGATCGAGTATAACAAAGTCCCCTGATTGAGTATAACAAAGGCCCCTAATCGAGTTTAACAAAAGCCCTGATCGAAAGGTATAACCGAGGCCCTGGTCGAAAAGTATAACAAAGGCCCCTGATCGAATATAACAAAGGCGCCTGAACGAGTATAACAAAGGCCCCTCATCGAGAATAACAAAGTCCCCTGATCGAGTATAACAAAGCCCCCTGATCAAGTATAACAAAGGCCCCTGATCGAGTATAACAAAGACCCCTGGTCGAGTATAACAAAGTCCGATGATCGAGTATAACAAAGTCCCCTCATCGAATATAACAAAGTCCCTTGATCGAGTATAACAAAGTCCCCTAATCGGAGTAGAGCAAAAGTCCCTCATCGAGGTGTAAGAAAGTCCCCTGATCAGGTATAACAAAGTCCCACTGGAGTCAGAGAATAACAAAAGGCCCTCATCCCGGGTACTAACAAAGTCATGATCGAGTATAACAAAGTCCCTCATCGGAATATAACAAAGAGTTCCCTGATCCAGGTATAACAAAGTTCCTGATCGAGGCCATAACAAAGGCCCCTGATCCGGCGAGTATAACAAAGTCCCCTAATCGAGTACAGCAAAGTCCCCTCATCAAGTATAACAAAGGCCCCTCATCGAGTGTAACAAAGTCCCATGATCGAGTATAACAAAGTCCCATGATCGAGTATAACAAAGTCCCCTGGTCGAGTATAACGAAGGCCCCTAATCGAATATAACAAAGGCGCCTGAACGAGTATAACAAAGGCCTTTGATCGAGTTTAACAAAGGCCCCTGTTTCAGTATAAGAAAGGCCTCTAAAAGAGTATAAAAAAGGCCACTTTTCGAGTATAACAAAGTCCCCTGATCGAGTATTACAGAGTCCGCTGATCGAGGATAACAGAGTCCCCTCATCGAGTATAACAAATGCCACTCATCGAGTATAACAAAGTCCCATGATCCAGTATAACAAAGGCACCTGATCGAATATGACAAAGTCCCCTGATCGAGTATAACAGAGTCCCCTGGTCGAGTATAACAGACTGCCCTAATCGAGTGTAACAAAGTCCCCTGATCGAGTATAACAAAGTCCCCTGATCGAGTATAACAAAGGCCTCTGATCGAGTTTAACAAAGGCCCCTCATCGAGTATAACAAAGTCCCCTGATCGAGTATAACGAAGCCCCCTGATCGAGTATAACAAAGGCCCCTGCTCGGGTATAACACAGTCCCATGATCGAGTATAACAAAGGCACCTAATCGAATATAATAAAGGCGTTTGAACGAGTATAACAAAGGCCCTTGATCGAGTATTTCAAAGTTCCCTGATCGAGCATAACAAAGTCCCCTCACCGAGTATAACAAAGTCGTCTGATCGAGTATAACAAAGTCCCCTGATCGAGTATAATAAACTCCCCTGGTCGAGGATAACAAAGTCCCCTGATCGAATATAACAAAGTCCCCTGATCGAATATAACAAAGTCCCCTGATCGAGTAGAACAAAGTCCCCTCATCGAGTATAACAAAGGCCCCTCATCGAGAGTATAACAAAAGTCCCATGATCGAGGTATAACAAAGTCCCCTCATCGAATATAACAAAGTCCCTGATAAAGTATAACAAGTCCCTGATCGAGTATAACAGAGTCCCTCATTGAGTATAACAAGGCCCTCATGAGTATAACAAAGATCCACATGATCGAGTATAACAAAAGTCCCTCATCGAATATAAAAAAGTCCCTGATCGAGTATAACAAAGTCCTGATCGAGTATAACAGAGTCCCTCATCCAGTATAACAAAGGCCCCTCATCGAGTATAACAAAGTCCCATGATCGAGTATAACAAAGTCCCCTGATCGAGTATAACAAAGCCCCCTGATCAAGTATAACAAAGGCCACTGATCGAGTTTAACAAAGTTCCCTGATCGAGTATAACAAAGGCCCCTGATAGAGTATAACAAAGGCCCCTGATCGAGTATAACAAAGTTCCATGATCGAGTATAACAAAGTCCCCTCATCGAATATAACAAAGTCACCCTGATCGAGTATAACAAAGTCCCCTGATCGAGTAGAAAAAAATCCCCTCATCGAGTATAAAAAAGGCCCCTCATCGAGTATAACAAAGTCCCATGATCGAGTATAACAAAGTCCCTGATCGAGTATAACAAAAGGCCTCTGTCCGAGGTTAACAAAAAGTCCCCTGATCGAGTTTAACAAAGTCCTCTGTCGAGAATAACAAAAGGCCCCTGATCGAGTATTATAACAAAGGCCTCTGATCGAGTATAACAAGACCCTGATCCAAGTATAACAAAGTCTCCTCATCGAGTTTAACAAAAGTCCTCTAATCAGCGAGGAATAACAAGGCCTTTGATCGGAGTTTACCAAGGCCCCTGTTCGAGTATAACAAAGGCCTCTAAAGAAATTATAACAAAAGGCCACTTTTCAGGTATAACAAAGTCCATGATCAGGTATAACAAAGTCCCCTCATCGAATATAACAAAGTCCCCTGATCGAGTATAACAAAGTCCCCTAATCGAGTATAACAAAGTCCCCTGATTGAGTATAACAAAGGCCCCTGATCGAGTTTAACAAAAGCCCCTGATCAAGTATAACAAAGTCCCCTGGTCGAGTATAACAAAGGCCCCTGATCGAATATTACAAAGGCGCCTGAACGAGTTTATTTTAGGCCCCTCATCGAGTATAACAAAGTTCCCTGATCGAGTATAACAAAGCCCCTGGATCGAATATAACAAAGTCCCCCTGATCGAGTATAACAAAGCCCCCTGATCAAGTATATCAAAGGCCCCTGATCGAGTATAACAAACACCCCTGGTCGAGTATAACAAAGTCCCCTGATCGAGTATAACAAAGTCCCATGATCGAGTATAACAAAGTCCCCTCATCGAGTATAACATAGGCCCCTGATCGAGTATAACAAAGTCCGATGATCGAGTATAACAAAGTCCCCTCATCGAATATAACAAAGTCCCCTAATCGAGTATAACAAAGTCCCCTAATCGAGTAGAGCAAAGTGCCCTCATCGAGTGTAACAAAGTCCCCTGATCGAGTATAACAAAGTCCCATGATCGAGTATAACAAAGGCCCCACATCGAGTGTAATAAAGTCCTGCGATCGAGTATAACAAAGTCCCTCATCGAATATAACAAAGTCCCCTGATCGAAAGTATAACAAAGTTCCCTTGATCGAGTATAACAAAGGCCCCTAATCGAGTATAAATAAAGGCCCCTGATCGAGTATAACAAAGTCCCCTAATCGAGTAGAGCAAAGTCCCTTCATCGAGTATAACAAAGGCCCCTCATCGCGTGTAACAAAGTCCCATGATCGAGTATAACAAAGTCCCCTCATCGAATATAACAAAGTCCCCTGATCGAGTATAACAAAGCTCCCTGATCGAGTATAACAAAGGCCCCTGATCGAGTATAACATAGGCCCCTGATCGAGTATAACAAAGTCCCATGATCGAGTATAACAAAGTCCCCTGGTCGAGTATAACAAAGGCCCCTAATCGAATATAACAAAGGCGCCTCAACGAGTATAACAAAGGCATTTGATCGAGTTTAACAAAGGCCCCTGTTCGAGTATAACAAAGGCCTCTAAAAGAGTATAACAAAGGCCACTTTTCGAGTATAACAAAGTCCCCTGATCGAGTATTACAGAGTCCGCTGATCGAGGATAACAGAGTCCCCTCATCGAGTATAACAAAGGCCACTCATCGAGTATAACAAAGTCCCATGATGCAGGATAACAAAGTCCCCTTATCGAATATAACAAAGTCCCCTGATCGAGTACAACAAATTCCCCTGATCGAGTATAACAAAGGCACCTGATCGAGTATGACAAAGTCCCCTGATCGAGTATAACAGAGTCCCCTGGTCGAGTATAACAGACTGCCCTAATCGAGTGTAACAAAGTCCCCTGATCGAGTATAACAAAGTCCCCTGATCGAGTATAACAAAGTCCCCTGATCGAGTATAACAAATTCGCCTGATCGAGTATAACAAAGCCCCCTCATCGAATATAACAAAGTCCCCTAATCGAGTATAACAAAATCCCGTTAACGAGTTTAAGAAAGTCCCCTGATCGAGTATAAAAAAGTCCCCTGATCAAGTATAACAAAGTTCCCTGATCGAGTATAACAAAGGCCACTGATCGAGTATAACAAAGGCCCCTGATCGAATAAAACAAATTCCCATGATCGAGTATAACAAAGTCCCCTCATCGAATATAACAAAGTCCCCTGATCGAATATAACAAAGTCCCCTCATCGAATATAACAAGGTCCTGATCGAGTATAACAAAGTCTCCTGATCGAGTATAACAAAGTTCCCTCATCGAGTAAAACAAAGGCCCCTGATCGAGTATAACAAAGGCCCCTGATCGAGTATAACAAAGCCCCATGATCGAGTATAACAAAGTCCCCTCATCGAATATAACAAAGTCCCCTGATCGAGTATAACAAAGTCCCCTGATCGATTATAACAAAGTCCCCTGATTGAGTATAACAAAGGCCCCTGATCGAGTTTAACAAAAGCCCCTGATCGGGTATAACAAAGTCCCATGATCGAGTATAACAAAGTCCCCTCATCGAATCTAACAAAGTCCCCTGATCGAGTATGACAAAGTCCCCTAATCGAGTAGAGCAAAGTCCCCACATCGAGTATAACAAAGGCCCCTCATCGAGTGTAACAAAGTCCCATGATCGAGTATAACAAAGTCCCCTCATCGAATATAACAAAGTCCCCTGATCGAGTATAACAAAGTTCCCTGATCGAGTGTAACAAAGACCCCTGATCGAGTATAACAAAGGCCCCTGATTGAGTATAACAAAGTCCCCTAATCGAGTAGAGCAAAGTCCCCTCATTGAGTATAACAAAGGCCCCTCATCGAGTGTAACAAAGTCCTATGATCGAGTATAACAAAGTCCCCTTATCGAATATAACAAAGTCCCCTGATCGAGTATAACAAAGTTCCCTGATCGAGTATAACAAAGGCCCCTGATCGAGTATAACAACGGCCCCAAATCGAGTATAACAAATACCCATGATCGAGTATAACAAAGTCCCCTCATCGAATATAACAAAGTCCCCTGATCGAGTATAACAAAGTCCCCTGATCGAGTAGAACAAAGTCCCCTCATCGAGTATAACAAATGCCCCTCATCGAGTGTAACAAAGTCCCATGATCGAGTATAACAAAGTCCCCTCATCGAATATAACAAAGTCCCCTGATCGAGTATAACAAAGTTCCCTGATCGAGTAAAACAAAGACCCCTGATCGTGTATATCAAAGGCCCCTGATTGAGTATAACAAAGGCCCCTGATCGAGTTTAACAAAAGCCCCTGATCGAGTATAACAAGGTCCCCTGGTCGAGTATAACAAAGGCCCCTGATGGAATATAACAAAGGCGCCTGAACGAGTATAACAAAGGCCCCTGATCGAGTATAACAAAGTTCCCTGATCGAGTATAACAAAGCCCCTGGATCGAATATAACAAAGTCCCCCTGATCGAGAATAACAAAGTCCCCTGATCGGGTATAACAAAGCCCCCTGATCAAGTATAACAAAGGCCCATGATCGAGTATAACAAAGACCCCTGGTCGAGTATAACAAAGGCCCCTGATCGAGAATAACAAAGGCCCCTGATCGAGTATAACAAAGTCCGATGATCGAGTATAACAATGTCCCCTCATCGAATATAACAAAGTCCCCTGATCGAGTATAACAAAGTCCCCTAATCGAGTAGAGCAAAGTCCCCTCATCGAGTGTAACAAAGTCCCCTGATCGAGTATAACAAAGTCCCATGATCGAGTATAACAAAGGCCCCACATCGGGTGTAACAAAGTCCCATGATCGAGTATAACAAAGTCCCCTCATCGAATATAACAAAGTCCCCTCATCGAATATAACATAGTTCCCTGATCGAGTATAACAAAGGCCCCTGATCGAGTATAACAAAGGCCCCTGATCGAGTATAACAAAGTCCCCTAATCGAGTAGAGCAAAGCCCCCTCATCGAGTATAACAAAGGCCCCTCATCGAGTGTAACAAAGTCCCATGATCGAGTATAACAAAGTCCCCTCATTCTAATATAACAAAGTCCCCTGATCGAGTATAACAAAGTCCCCTGATCGAGTATAACAAAGTCCCCTGATTGAGTATAAGAAAGGCCCCTGATCGAGTTTAACAAAAGCCCCTAATCGAGTATAACAAAGTCCCCTGGTGGAGTATAACAAAGGACCCTGATCGAATATAACAAAGGCGCCTGAACGAGTATAACAAAGACCCTTTTTCGAGTATAACAAAGTTCCCTGATCGAGTATAACAAAGCCCCTGGATCGAATATAATAAACTCCCCCTGATCGAGAATAACAAAATCCCCTGATCGAGTATAACAAAGTCTCCTCATCGAGTTTAACACAGTCCCCTAATCGAGAATAACAAAGGCCCCTGATCGAGTATAACAAAGGCCACTAATCGAGTATAACAAGGGCCCCTGATCGAGTATAACAAAGTCTCCTCATCGAGTTTAACAAAGTCCTCTAATCGAGAATAACAAAGGCCTTTGATCGAGTTTAACAAAGTCCTCTAATCGAGTATAACAAAGGCCACTCATCGAGTATAACAAAGTCCCATGATCCAGTATAACAAAGTCCCCATTTCGAATATAACAAAGTCCCCTGATCGAGTACAACAAAGTCCCCTGATCGAGTATAACAAAGGCACCTGATCGAGTATGACAAAGTCCCCTGATCGAGTATAACAGAGTCCCCTGGTCGAGAATAACAGACTGCCCTAATCGAGTGTAACACAGTCCCCTGATCGAGTATAACAAAGTCCCCTGATCGAGTATATCAAAGGCCTCTGATCGAGTTTAACAAAGGCCCCTCATCGAGTATAACAAAGTCCTCTGATCGAGTATAACAAAGTCTCCTGATCGAGTATAACAAATTCGCCTGATCGAGTATAACAAAGCCCCCTCATCGAATATAACAAAGTCCCCTGATCGAGTAAAACAAAATCCCGTGAACGAGTATAAGAAAGTCCCCTGATCGAGTATAAAAAAGTCCCCTGATCGAGTATAACAAAGTTCCCTGATCGAGTATAACAAAGGCCCCTGATCGAGTGTAACAAAGGCCCCTGATCGAGTATAACAAATTCCCATGATAGAGTAGAACAAAGTCCCCTCATCGAATATAACAAAGTCCCCTGATCGAGTATAACAAAGTCCCCTGATCGAGTAGAACAAAGTCCCCTCATCGAGTATAACAAAGGCCCCTCATCGAGTGTAACAAAGTCCCATGATCGAGTATAACAAAGTCCCCTCATCGAATATAACAAAGTCACCCTAATCGTGTATAACAAAGTCCCCTGATCGAGTAGAACAAAGTCCCCTCATCGAGTATAACAAAGGCCCCTCATCGAGTATAACAAAGTCCCATGATCGAGTATAACAAAATCCCCTGATCGAGTATAACACAGGCCTCTGATCGAGGTTAACAAAGTCCCCTGATCGAGTATAACAAAGTCCCCTCACCGAGTATAACAAAGTCCCCTGATCGAGTATAACAAAGTCCCCTGATCGAGTATAACAACTCCCCTGGACGAGGAAAACAAAGTCCCCTGATCGAGTATAACAAAGGCCCCTGATCGAGCATAACAAAGGCCCCTGATCGAGTATAAGAAAGTCCCATGATCGAGTATAACAAAGTCCCCTCATCGAATATAACAA
>NW_024756578.1:0-9037 GCF_018991925.1 Homarus americanus | reverse complement strand
TCGAGTATAACAAAGTCCCTTGATCGAGAAAAACAAAGTCCCCTGATAGAGTAGAAGAAAGTCCCCTGATTGAGTATAACAAAGTCCCCTGATCGAGTATAACTAAGTCCCCTGATCGAGAATAATAAAGTACCCTGATATAGTGTAACAAAGTTCTCTGATCGAGTATAACAATGTCCCCTAATCGAGTATAACAAAGTCCCCTGATCGAGTATAACAAAGTCCCCTGATCGAGTAAAACAAAGCCCCCTCATCGAGTATAACAAAGTCCCCTGATCGAGTAAAACAAAGCCCCCTCATCGAGTATAAAAAAGTCCCCTGATCGAGTATAACAAAGTCCGCTGATCGAGTTTAACAAAGTCCCAAGATCGAGTTTAACAAAGTCCCAAGATCGAGTATAACAAAGTCCCCTCATCGAGAATAACAAAGTCCCCTGATCGAGTATAACAAAGGCCCCTGGTCGTGTATAACAAGGTCCCCTGATCGAGTAAAACAAATTACCCTGATCGAGTATAACAAAGTCCCCTAATCGAGTAAAACAACACCCCTGATCGAGTATAACAAAGTCCCCTCATCGAGTATAACAAGGCCCCCTCATCGAGTATAAAGAAATCCCCTTATCGAGTATAAGTAAGTCCCATGATTGAGTATAACAAAGGACCCTAATGGAGTATAACAAAGTCCCAAGATCGAGTATAACAAAGTCCTCTGATCGATTAAAACAAAGTCCCCTGATCGAGTATAACAAAGTCCCCTGATCGAGTATAACAAAGTCCCCTGATCGAGTAAAACAAAGCCACCTCATCGAGTATAACAAAGTCCCCTGATCGAGTATAACAAAGTCCGCTGATCGAGTTTAACAAAGTCCCAAGATAGAGTTTAACAAAGTCCCAAGATCGAGTATAACAAAGTCCCCTCATCGAGAATAACAAAGTCCCCTGATCGAGTATAACAAAGGCCCCTGGTCGTGTATAACAAAGTTCCCTGATCGAGTAAAACAAAGTCCCCTGATCGAGTATAACAAAGTCCCCTGATCGAGTAAAACAAACACCCCTGATCGAGTATAACAAAGTCCCCTGATCGAGTATAACAAAGCCCCCTCATCGAGTATAAAAAATTCCCCTTATCGAGTATAACTAAGTCCCATGATTGAGTATAACAAAGGACCCTAATGGAGTATAACAAAGTCCCAAGATCGAGTATAACAAAGTCCTCTCATCGATTAAAACAAATTCTCCTGATCGAGTATAACAAAGTCCCCTGATCGATTATAACAAAGTCCCCTGACCGAGTATAACTAAGTCCCCTGATCGAGTATAATAAAGGACCCTAATGGAGTATAACAAAGTCTCAAGATCGAGTATAACAAAGTCCCCTGATCGAGTATGACAAAGACCCCTGATCGAGTATAACAAAGTCCCCTAATCGAGTATAACAAAGTCCCCTGATCGAGTATAACAACGTCCCCTGATCGAGTAAAACAAAGCCCCCTCATCGAGTATAACAAAGTCCCCTGATCGAGTATAACAAAGTCCCCTGTTCGAGTGTAACAAAGTCCTCTAATCGAGTATAAGAAAGCCACCTCGTCGTGTATAACAAAGTCCCCTGATCGAGTATAACAAAGTCCCCTAATCGATTATAACAAAGTCCCCTGATCGAATATAACAAAGTCCCATGATCGAGTAAAAGAAAGGCCTCTGACCGAATATAACAAAGTCCCTAGTTGAGTATATACAAAGTCTCCTGATCGAGTATAACAAAGCCCCCTGATCGAGCATAACAAAGTCCCCTGATCGATTACAACAAAGTTCCCTGATCCAGTATAGCAACGGCCCCTAATGGAGTATAACAAAGGCCCCTGATTCAGTTTAACAAAGTCCCAAGATCGAGTATAACATAGTCCCCTCATCGAGTATAACAAAGTCCCCTGATCGAGTATAACAAAGTCCCCTGATCGAGTATAACAAACTCCCCTGGTCGAGTATAACAAAGTCCCTTATCGAGTATAATAAAGCCCCGGATCGAGTAAAACAAAGTTCCCTGATCGAGTAAAATAAAACACCCTAATGGACTATAACAACGTCTCAAGATCGAGTATAACAAAGTCCCCTAATCGAGTATAACAAAGTCCCCTGATCGAGTATAACTAAGTCCCTGATCGAGTTAAACAAAGCCCCCTCATCGAGAATAACAAAGTCCCCTGATCTAGTGTAACAAAGCCCTCTGACCGAGTCTAACAAAGTCCCCTAATCGAGTATAACTAAGTCCTTACATTGAGTTTAACAAAGGACCCTAATGGAGTATAACAAAGTCCCAAGATCGAGTATAACAAAGTCTTCTGATCGAGTATAACAAAGTCCCCTGATCGAGTATAACAAAGCCCCCTAATCGAGTATAACAAAGTCCCCTGATCGAGTATAACTAAGTCCCCTGATTGAGTATAAAAAAGGATCCTAATGGAGTTAAACAAAGTCCCAAGATCGAGTATAACAAAGTCCCCTAATCGAGTATAACAAAGTCCTCTGATCGAGCATAACAAAGTCCCCTGATCGAGTATAACAAAGCCCCCTGCTCGAGTATAACTAAGGCCTCTGGTCGAGTATAACAAAGTCCCCTCATCGAGTATAACATAGTCCCCTGATCGAGTATAAGAAAGTCCCCTGATCGAGTAAAACAAAGTCCCCTGATAGAGTATAACTAAGTCCCCTGATTGAGTAAAACAAAGGACCCTAATGGAGTATAACAAAGTCCCAAGATCGAGTATAACAAAGTCCTCTGATCGAGTAAAACAAAGTCCCCTGATCGAGTATAACATAGTCCCCTGATCGAGTATAACAAAGTCCCCTGATCGAGTAAAACAAAGTCCCCTGATAGAGTATAACTAAGTCCCCTGATTGAGTAAAACAAAGGACCCTAATGGAGTATAACAAAGTCCCAAGATCGAGTATAACAAAGTCCTCTGATCGAGTAAAACAAAGTCCCCTGGTCGAGTATAACGAAGTCCCCTGATCGAGTATAATAAAGTCGCCTGATCGAGTATAACAAAGTCCCCTGATCGAGTATAACTAAGTCCCTTGATCGAGTATTATAAAGGAGCCTAATGGAGTATAACAAAGTCTCAAGAACGAGTATAACAAAGTCCCCTGATCGACTGTAACAAATTTCCCTGATCGAGTATAACAAAGTCCCCAGATCGAGTATAACAAAGTCCCCTGATCGAGAATAACAAAGTCCCCTGATCGAGTATAACAAAGTCACCTGTTAGAGTATAACAAAGTCCCCTGATCGAGTATAACAAAGTCCTCTGATCAATTAAAACAAAGTCCCCTCATCGAGTATAACAAAGTCCCCTGATCGAGTATAACAAAGTCCCCTAATCAAGTAAAACAAAGCCCAATCATCGAGTATAGCAAAGTCCCCTGATCGAGTATAACAAAGTCCCCTGATCTAGTGTAACAAAGTCCTCTGATCGAGTATAGCAAAGTCCCCTAATCGAGTATAACAAAGTCCCCTGATCGAGTATAACAAAGTCCCCTGATTGATTATAACAAAGGACCCTAATGCAGTATAACAAAGTCCTCTGATCGAGTAAAATAAAGTTCCCTGATCGAGTATAACTAGGTCCCCTGATCGAGTATAATAAAGGACCCTAATGGAGTATAACAAAATCTCAAGAACGAGTATAGCAAAGTCCCCTGATCGACTGTAACAAAGTTCCCTAATCGAGTATAACAAAGCCCCCTCGACGAGTATAACAAAGTCCCCTGATCGAGTATAACAAAGTCCCCTGATCGAGTATAACAAAGTCCCCTGATCGAGTATAACAAAGTCCCCTGATTGAGTATAACAAAGGACCCTAATGCAGTATAACAAAGTCCCAAGATCGAGTATAACAAAGTCTTTTGATCGAGTAAAACAAAGCCCCCTGATCGAGTATAACTAAGTCCCCTGATCGAGTATAATAAAGGACCCTAATGGAGTATAACAAAGTCTCAAGAACGAGTATTGCAAAGTCCCCTGATCGACTGTAACAAGGTTCCCTGATCGAGTATAACAAAGCCCCCTCGACGAGTATAACAAAGCGTTTAATTGAGAAACAGCGACCCTAATGAGTATAACACAGCCCAAAATCGAGTATAACAAAGTCCTCTGATCGAGTAAAACAAAGTCCCCTGATCGAGTATAACGAAGTCCCCTGGATCGAGTATAACAAAGTCGCCTGATCGAGTATAACAAAGTCCCTGATCGAGTATAACAAAGTCCCTGATCGTGTATAACAAAGTCCCTGTTCGAGTATAACAAAGTCCCCAGATCGAGTATAACAAAAGTCCTGATCGAGTATAACAGTCCCCTGTTCGAGTATAACAAAGTCCCTCGATCGAGTATAACAAAGTCCCCTTGATCGAGTATAACAAAGTCCCCTGATCGCTATAACAAAGCCCCCTGTTCGAGTATAACAAAGTCCCCTGATCGAGTATAACAAAGTCCCTTGATCGAGAAAAACAAAGTCCCCTGATCGAGTATAACAAAGTCCCCTGATCGAGTATAACAAAGTCCCCTGATCGAGTATAACTAAGTCCCCTGATCGAGCATAATAAAGTCCCCTGATCTAGTGTAACAAAGTCCTCTGATCGAGTATAACAATGTCCCCTAATCGAGTATAACAAAGCCCCCTCGACGAGTATAACAAAGTCCCCTGATCGAGTATAACAAAGTCCCCTGATCGAGAATAACAAAGTCCCCTGATCGAGTAAAACAAAGCCCCCTCATTGAGTATAACAAAGTCCCCTCATCGAGTATAACAAAGTCCCCTAATCGAGTAAAACAAAGCCCAATCATCGACTATAGCAAAGTCCCCTGATCGAGTATAACAAAGTCCCCTGATCTAGTGTAACAAAGTCCTCTGATCGAGTATAGCAAAGTCCCCTAATCGAGAATAACAAAGTCCCCTGATCGAGTATAACAAAGTCCCCTGATCGAGTATAACAAAGTCCCCTGATCGAGTATAACAAAGTCCCCTGATCGAGTATAACTAAGTCCCCTGATCGAGTATAATAAAGGACCGTAATGGAGTATAACAAAGTCTCAAGATCGAGTATAACAAAGTCCACTGATCGAGTATAACTAAGTCCTCTGATCGAGTATAATAAAGGACCCTAATGGAGTATAACAAAGTCTCAAGAACGAGTATAACAAAGTCCCCTGATCGACTGTAACAAAGTTCCCTGATCGAGTATAACAAAGTCCCCAGATCGAGTATAACAAAGTCCCCTGATCGAGAATAACAAAGTACCCTGATCGAGTATAACAAAGTCCCCTGTTAGAGTATAACAAAGTCCCCTGATCGAGTATAACAAAGTCCTCTGATCGATTAAAACAAAGTCCCCTCATCGAGTATAACAAAGTCCCCTGATCGAGTATAACAAAGTCCCCTAATCGAGTAAAACAAAGCCCAATCATCGAGTATAACAAAGTCCCCTGATCTAGTGTAACAAAGTCCTCTGATCGAGTATAGCAAAGTCCCCTAATCGAGTATAACAAAGTCCCCTGATCGAGTATAACAAAGTCCCCTGGTTGAGTATAACAAAGGACCCTAATGCAGTATAACAAAGTCCCAAGATCGAGTATAACAAACTCCTCTGATCGAGTAAAACAAAGCCCCCTGATCGAGTATAACTAAGTCCCCTGATCGAGTATAATAAAGGACCCTAATGGAGTATAACAAAGTCTCAAGAACGAGTATTGCAAAGTCCCCTGATCGACTGTAACAAAGTTCCCTGATCGAGTATAACAAAGTCCCTGATCGAGTATAACAAAGTCCCCTGTTCGAGTATAACAAAGTCCCCTGATCGAGTATAACAAAGTCCCTTGATCGAGAAAAACAAAGTCCCCTGATAGAGTAGAAGAAAGTCCCCTGATCGAGTATAACAAAGTCCCCTGATCGAGTATAACTAAGTCCCCTGATCGAGAATAATAAAGTACCCTGATCTAGTGTAACAAAGTTCTCTGATCGAGTATAACAATGTCCCCTAATCGAGTATAACAAAGCTCCCTCGACGAGTATAACAAAGTCCCCTGATCGAGTATAACAAAGTCCCCTGATTGAGTATAACAAAGTCCCCTGATCGAGTAAAACAAAGCCCCCTCATAGAGTATAACAAAGTCCCCTGATCGAGTAATAACAAAGTCCCCTGATCGAATATAACAAAGTCCGCTGATCGAGTTTAACAAAGTCCCAAGATAGAGTTTAACAAAGTCCCAAGATCGAGTATAACAAAGTCCCCTCATCGAGAATAACAAAGTCCCCTGATCGAGTATAACAAAGGCCCCTGGTCGTGTATAACAAAGTCCCCTGATCGAGTAAAACAAATTCCCCTGATCGAGTATAACAAAGTCCCCTAATCGAGTAAAACAAACACCCCTGATCGAGTATAACAAAGTCCCCTCATCGAGTATAACAAAGCCCCCTCATCGAGTATAAAAAAGTCCCCTTATCGAGTATAACTAAGTCCCATGATTGAGTATAACAAAGGACCCTAATGGAGTATAACAAAGTCCCAAGATCGAGTATAACAAAGTCCTCTGATCGATTAAAACAGAGTCCCCTGATCGAGTATAACAAAATCCCCTGATCGAGTATAACAAAGTCCCCTGATCGAGTAAAACAAAGCCCCCTCATCGAGTATAACAAAGTCCCCTGATCGAATATAACAAAGTCCGCTGATCGAGTTTAACAAAGTCCCAAGATAGAGTTTAACAAAGTCCCAAGATCGAGTATAACAAAGTCCCCTCATCGAGAATAACAAAGTCCCCGATCGAGTATAACAAAGGCCCTGGTCGTGTATAACAGTTCCTTGATCGAGTAAAACAAATTTCATCGAGTATAAGTCCTTGATCGAGGCAAAACAAACAACTTTTGATCGATATAACAAAGTCCCCTGATCGAGCAACAAAGCCTCATCGAGTATAAAAAATTTTATCGAGTATAATCTAAGTCCTATGAGAGATTGAGTATAACAAAGTACCTCAATGAGTAAGCAACAAAGTCCCCTGATCGAGTATAACAAAGTCCCCTGATCGAGTATAACAAAGTCCCCTGATCGAGTAAAACAAAGCCCGCTCATCGAGTATAACAAAGTCCCCTGATCGAGTATAACAAAGTCCCCTGTTCGAGTGTAACAAAGTCCTCTGATCGAGTATAACAAAGCCACCTCGTCGAGTATAACAAAATCCCCCGATCGAGTATAACAAAGTCCCCTAATGGATTATAATAAAGTCCCCTGATTGAGTGTAATAAAGTCCCCTGATCAAGTATAACAAAGTCCCCTGATCGAGTATAACAAAGACCCTTGATCGAGAAAAACAAAGCCCCCTGATCGAGTATAACAAAGTCCCTGATCGAGTATAACAAAGTCCTCTGATGGAGTTTAACAAAGCCCCCTGATCGAGTATAAGAAAGGCCCCTGACCGAATATAACAAAGTCCCTATTTGAGTATATACAAAGTCTCCTGATCGAGTATAACAAAGCCCCCTGATCGAGCATAACAAAGTCCCCTGATCGATTACAACAAAGTTCCCTGATCCAGTATAGCAAAGGCCCCTAATGGAGTATAACAAAGGCCCCTGATCCAGTTTAACAAAGTCCCAAGATCGAGTATAACATAGTCCCCTCATCGAGTATAACAAAGTCCCCTGATCGAGTATAACAAAGTCCCCTGATCGAGTATAACAAACTCCCCTGGTCGAGTATAACAAAGTTCCTTATCGAGTATAATAAAGCCCCGGAACGAGTATAACAAAGTTCCCTGATCGAGTATAATAAAACACCCTAATGGACTATAACAACGTCTCAAGATCGAGTATAACAAAGTCCCCTAATCGAGTATAACAAAGTCCCCTGATCGAGTATAACTAAGTCCCTGATCGAGTTAAACAAAGCCCCCTCATCGAGTATAACAAAGTCCCCTGATCTAGTGTAACAAAGTCCTCTGACCGAGTCTAACAAAGTCCCCTAATCGAGTATAACTAAGTCCTTACATTGAGTTTAACAAAGGACCCTAATGGAGTATAACAAAGTCCCAAGATCGAGTATAACAAAGTCTTCTGATCGAGTATAACAAAGTCCCCTGATCGAGTATAACAAAGCCCCCTAATCGAGTATAACAAAGTCCCCTGATCGAGTATAACTAAGTCCCCTGATTGAGTATAAAAAAGGATCCTAATGGAGTTAAACAAAGTCCCAAGATCGAGTATAACAAAGTCCCCTAATCGAGTATAACAAAGTCCTCTGATCGAGCATAACAAAGTCCCCTGATCGAGTATAACAAAGCCCCCTGCTCGAGTATAACTAAGGCCTCTGGTCGAGTATAACAAAGTCCCCTCATCGAGTATAACATAGTCCCCTGATCGAGTATAACAAAGTCCCCTGATCGAGTAAAACAAAGTCCCCGGATAGAGTATAACTAAGTCCCCTGATTGAGTAAAACAAAGGACCCTAATGGAGTATAACAAAGTCCCAAGATCGAGTATAACAAAGTCCTCTGATCGAGTAAAACAAAGTCCCCTCATCGAGTATAACATAGTCCCCTGATCGAGTATAACAAAGTCCCGTGATCGAGTAAAACAAAGTCCCCTGATAGAGTATAACTAAGTCCCCTGATTGAGTAAAACAAAGGACCCTAATGGAGTATAACAAAGTCCCAAGATCGAGTATAACAAAGTCCTCTGATCGAGTAAAACAAAGTCCCCTGTTAGAGTATAACAAAGTCCCCTGATCGAGTATAACAAAGTCCTCTGATCGATTAAAACAAAGTCCCCTGATCGAGTATAACAAAGTCCCCTGATCGAGTATATAACAAAGTCCCTTAATCGAGTAAAAACAAAGCCCAATCATCGAGTATAGCAAAACCCCTGATCGAAAGTATAACAAAGTCCCTGATCTAGTGTAACAAAGTCCTCTGATCGGTATAGTAAAGTCCCAATCGAGTATAAACAAAGTCCCCTGATCGAGTATAACAAAGTCCCTGATTGAGTATA